>NC_141377.1:13710677-13863343 GCF_017979445.1 Akebia trifoliata | reverse complement strand
CCTCCACTTGAAAGTGAGCCCTAGCCTTCAACTTTGAGAAGTCTTAAAGTATAAATACTAAAAAGATTTTTTTTATAAAGCTCTCAAAGTTTTGTTGAATATTTTAGACATCCCTGTGTTTAAAAAAAATCTAATAAGACATCTTAGACCATGGTCTTTTTGAAAAAACTAAAGAAAAAGAGTTTTTTCTTTTTTTTAAATCCTACTTTAAGCGTTGGGCTCCTAGGCCCCGCTTTTGACAATTATGTAAGCCAATACAAGGAATCAAGGATCACTTCCAACAGCAACTCATTCACTTGGGAACAAGTCCTAACTCCTACTTACAATAAATAGGTTCACAATGGAACTCGAATTCAGTAATCCTCAAGCTTACCGATTTGTTAGCCTCAAATATTTCTTGTGTGCCATTTCCATGATGAACATCCTGCAACCAACATGAAAATAAATAAATAAATAATTAACCGTGTACAACTTCAAAGTCTTCAGTTTATAATCATTTTTTTTTTATAAGTTAAATTTATTGAAAAGAGGACAAGAAGTCCTCAAGAGAGAAAACAAACAAACAAACAAACAAGCTAAATGAATCCTACACCTTATCATCATCTACACCTTATCCAAATTATTGGGGTCAAGCTAAATGAATCCTACTTCACCATGTCTGGATCCATGCTATGGTTTTGACATCATTCTATGCTGCCAACCAAATGTAAATAACGAAACCGGTCTTGGGATCAACAATGCAAGCCTAGTGCTTGCAAGAAGTTTGTTTTATGCATCATATTTACTATTTAACTCAAGATAAATGAAAATTTGAACACAACATTAGTGAAAGACAACAAGTACATTGTACATAAAGCAGAACAAAAAAATGATAGTTAAGATGAGTTATTGGCAATACCCAATCAACAATTAGCACTCTCTTAGCATTTGCACCCTGAGCTGCCAAAGCAGCAACTGCTGCATTATTGTGGAGACAGAATCCCATGGCTTGTTTTATGCCAGCATGATGCCCAGGAGGCCTAACCTGGTTCATATAAACCACCAAGTTGGAACCTGAAGCTTACTAATAATATAGACAATCATTCATCCATTACACTAATAGAAGTAAAGAAGGTTTTATAATAAAATTGGAATTTTCCATACCAGAGCAAAACCATTCTTGGCACGTCCAGACATAATTGCTGAAGAAAGATCTGCGCACAATCCTGCTGCAAGCCTCGCTGCACATGCTGAATGCTCATTAGCATATGTGTCTGGAGTGAAATAGCTGCAAATTAAATTGAAGTACCCATGGTCAGTCTCAACTCTCACTAGATACATCTACCAGGAGTTCAAAATCTTGTGCTGCTCTTCCAAAGCATCTTGAAAAGGTTTTCAGCCTCTAGAAGACAAGAGCAATGAATGGGTTTGGAGAGATGATTCTAAAGAAAGATTCTCAATATGATCATTCTATGATCAGCAGGCAGGGTTGTTTGATGAGTCTGCTCCTATAAGATTTATTTGAGATCAATATGATTCCACAAGTAGCAGACCTTTGTATGACCAATTGTAATGGACAAATGCACAGTACCTAGAGAGCATACAGCTTGTTAATTCGACAGCTTCAATGTGCTCCAAAGTGTGGACCTGAAGTTCCGAAATGATACAAATTCAAACCAATTGAAGGTCAACGGAAAATATAAATGACATCTTCTTCGCGCAACACTTGTAAATTGAAAACAATTCCAAGTCAGCTTGTCCTCTGGCCGAAAAAGAGGCCCTAGGAGGGTTTAGCTTTAATATGAACAAAATTGGGATGATGCTCATAATGTTCCTCTAGCTTTTCAGCTAATGGACCCCTACATTTATTTCTATACCTGCAATGGGATGGGTGTGAAGATACACAAGACATGACCCCTCTTTGGCCTTCAATATAGAGTTGCAGGTAAGCTTACCATCTGAAGCTCTTTTTGAGTAATTTCTCTAGCAGGAATTGGGATGCATCTTCCAGGAAATATACCTCCAGGTGTCAAAAAAAAAAAAGCAAATTAGATGACAATATGCTTTGGAAAGGGTGACATAGGAGACAAGTAAATGCAAAACCAACTTGGCTTGCAAAGACAATTTTGTTCTATGAATACTCACACAAATCGACAGCACTTCATGGATGGTTTTAGAGTGGCAATAAAGATTAAACAACATACCGGCAGTAGCAAGGCTAGCAGTTATTGCTCGAAGGCGGTCTGGTCTTTCAGGGTGTGGATGAGACTTCATTTCAACCTTTTCTAGCACAACAATAACCACCGCTAGGAGTGGTTAGTCCTTCATAACCAAGAAATGAACAGTGATCCCAATAAATTATTTACAATATTCACATGATCTAAGGATTACATATTAAGAAAAATAGAATTTTACTTCATGTATCAATAGAAAGAATTTTCAATGGTAATAGAAAGAGGGGTTACGGGCTACCACGCTTCCTATTGGTATATTCTTTCTTTAATGCACTTTACAATAGCCAAAACAAAAGAATATAGTTAGTCAAATAAATTAGAGAGAGATCTTGGGAAGAGAAGTAATGTGGGACACAAATCAAGCCAACAATCAAAAGCTCCAATGGAAATTTTGTTTGGGTCTAGAGTTACATTTTTTATTATTTTATTTTGTTGGGATTAGTTTTATTTCGAGTTGTCTTTTAGTTATTTTAGGAGTTTGGTCTGAGTTAGAATACTATTCACATCATTTCCTTGAGGTTTTATTTTGAGGGGTCAAAATTTGTTATATTAGGTTGATTTTTGTATTATTTGGAAGGTTATTCAGTCACCTATCTAACGAGCCCAAGAATTCGCGATCTCGATGAGATTTGGGGAAGAGGTTCATGGAATAGGTGTTCATGTTTTAGGAAGGATTTGATGGGTTCCTTGATGTGGTTAAAGGATTCTTGATAGGTTCTTGATGAATTCTTAATTCAAGAAATCAACATTTCTTGAAAATCAAGAAAATATTACAAAAAAGATAGGAAAGATGGTACCATCAATCACAAAGTAGATTGACAAAAGGGAATAGATGACATCAATTTCAAAAGATAGTGTGCATACATTCTAAAACCAACACATGAATAAAAGCATGAGGTGGATAACAGGTCAAAGGAGCCTAAGGAAGATCTTTTGAAGACAACATCTATAGCTCATGTTCATAATGTGATTGTACCATCACTATCTCAACCGACTTAATCATCTCAGACAAATACAATAAATTGCAAGTTGAATTTCTTGATTCAATGCGACATCAAGACATGAGGAAAAATCTTTTGATAAGGACATGCTACAAATTGTTATGATCATCCTCAAGCATTTCAAAACTCAAGGACCAGTTTTCTCCAACCAGAGGAGAATAACCGTGGACAACAAATCAAGCCAAAAATCAAAAATTCCAATTGCAATTTTTTTTTTGTTCTAGAATTACTTTTTTAAGTATTTTATTTTGTTGGATTAGTTACGTTTATTATATTACAATTTTGGGTTGTCTTTTAGTTATTTTTGGAGTTTGGTTTGAATTAGAATACTATTCATGTCATTTTTCTTTAGATTTTATTTTGAGGGGTCAAAATTTGTCGTATTAAGTTGATTTGTATGTTATTTGAAAGGTTATTTAGTTACAAGAATTCGCAATTCCAATGAGTTCTAGGGAAATTATGACCAAAATACATATAGGATATCAATTTTACACAAGTCAATGTTTCAGTTATATTAGAATTAGGATTTTGAGTCTAAAGTCTATATATATAATTATTGTAATTGATTTTAAGGATTAATGGAATAAAAGAAATTTTACAACTCTCTTATTGAGATTTCTCCAATGATTGGATCATGGTGGGAGACCAAGTTATCATCTATCTTCTTCTTCCTCGCATCTTATATCTTTCCTATCTTTTTAATGTTTCCTTGATTTTTAAGAAATCTTAAATTCTTGAATTTTTTTAATAAAAAATTTATCAAGAACCTCTGAAAAATCCTCTAACCCTATCAAGAAACCCATAAAATCCTTCCTAAATCATAAACACATAATCCTAAGCCTCTTCCCCTAATCTACCATTTGCACAGTTACCTGACCCCAACCAAATACTTGAAACCTTCCCCAAACCCTAATTGCAAAATTTTGCATTTATTCTTTCAACATATATCCAATTCAGATTTTCGAAGGAGAGGAAAGGATTAGGGTTAGGGAAGGGATTGTGGAATATTATAGAAAACTCTATGAGGAAGATCACCCTAAGAGACCATACCCAAAGTTAGACTTTGAAGTTATTTCCCATCACCAACAATTGTGGTTAGAAAGACCAATTGATAGCGAAGAGGTATGCAAAGTGGTGCTGGAAATGAATGGGGGAAAATCCCCTGGGCCAGATGGATTCTCGATGGAATTTTTCAAAAGTTGTTGGGATACAATTGGAGTGACCTTTTTAGAATGGCTAGGGATATTCAAGAGAAAAAAATTTGGACTATGGTTTGAATAACTCCTTTCCAGTGTTGATTCCAAGGAGGGGGGGCTACGAATCTAGCCAATTTTAAGCCCATTAGCTTGGTGAGCTCCATGTACAAAATCATTGCAAAAGTGTTGGCTTCGAGGTTGAAAGAGGTGATCTCGGGAGTCATCGGATTGGAGCAAGGGGCATTTGTGAGAGGGAGGCAAATCTTGAATGGGATTTGAAATGAGTGCATAGATTCGAGGGTAAGAGAAGGGACCCTAAGCCTGGTGTGTAAAATCGATCTTCACAAAGCGTATATTCATGTGATTTGGGAGTTCTTGAGCTATTTGATGTACAGGATGAGTTTCGTATTGAGATGGATTGGTTGAGTAATGAAATGCGTTTCCTTTCTCAATTTTGGTGAATGGGAGTCTAACGGGTCATTTTAGGAATTCAAGAGGGTTAAGACAAGGGGATCCTCTTGATCATCTTATCCATCGAGGTCTCCTATCTCCTAATTTTTGCGTCTTATGTTTTACAAATGGAGAGTCCAATCTCCTAATTTTTGCGTCTTATGTTTTACAAATGGAGAGTCCAATGATCATATTCTCATTCATTATCCTTTTGTGGAAAAAATCTAGTATCATTTCATGTTTATTATAATGTCAATTGGGTTTTTCCAAATGCTTGTTTTCTCCTTTTTAAGAGTTGGACTTCAAATCTATTCCTTGTAAAGAAAAGAACTATTTGGGTTCTATTCCCTTTCGTGATTTACTGGGGGACGTGGTTGGAAAGGAATAGGAAGATCTTTTCAAGGGTGGAAAAAGACTCACCAAGACATGATTTTGGAGGTTCTTGAATTGTTATTGGTGTAAGGTAGATGTGGCGTTTAAAGTAGTCTTTTTTGAAGAGTTTGTCTTCAAATGGGATGCTTTGAGCGTGCTATTTGTAATGTTTTTTTCTATTTGTTTTGTGTTGTCTTGTAATGTGGTTGGTCATCTCAACTGTCTTTTTCTTCTTTATTAATAAAATCTATTTACCTATCAAAATATATATGGGGAACGTTCAATAGACAATCTTAAGAGGACAACGTTGGGAGACAAAATTTGTACTATATGGCATAAAAGTTTTGGATTTTCACTTTTGATGGGGTTAGAAGTTTCAGATTGGGCTGATTTTTTGTGATGATGATCTCCTCACCATAGCAACCATCCTCACTAATAATCAGCCCAATCCGAAACTTTTAAGCCATATAGGACAAATATATATACATGGAAAAGGTTCGACACCCTACTATTTATCCTACGGTTTGCCCTACGTGTTTTGTCCTACATGGGTTAAAAGTTTTGGAATGAGCTGATTTTTGGTGAGGATGATCTCTACGATTAGAAGATCCTCCTCACCAAAATCAGCCCATTCCAAAACTTGTAGCCCCATGTTTACAAGTTGAAAAATCGTGGACCGTCCATTTTTTGTAAATCATTTTTTATGGGGTTAGAAGTTTTGGAATGGGCTGATTTTTGGTGAGGATGATCTCCTCACCATAGAGATCATCCTCACCAAAAATCAGCCCATTCCAAAACTTCTAACCCATGTAGGACAAAACACGTAGGGCAAAACGTAGGGTAAATAGTAGGGTGCCAAACATGCCCCTATATATATATATCCAATAGGGATTTCAAAAAAACCGTTTTTTTATAAAAGGGAAAAAAAAAACCTTTCAGGAATTTTTCTTTGACCTTCATCACCACCCTTCCCAAAGTAAAACAACCTTAGAATAGAACAAATCTGGGTCGTCCTTCATTTATCAATAGAAAGAATTTTCAATGGTAATAGAAATAGGGACTACCCTGCTTCTTATTGATATATTCTTGCACTAATGCACTTTACATTTAGCCAAAACAAAAAACAATATGAGGAGAAGGGGTTTTTGTGGTCCGAATTGGTGTTGCATGCGCATGGCTAAGGAGGAAACCACAAATCATCTATTAGTGCATTGCGTTGGGGGGAAACGAGGTCTGGGATCATTTTTTAACTTTGTTTGGGAAACAATTTTGTATGCTAGCCACAGTCAGAGATGTCTTCGGGGAATGGCTGCATTTGGGTTCAAGTTTCCAAGACTCAAAGATTTATTTGAAGTTGAACATTGTTTGCGATTACTTGGGGAATTTGGAAACAGAGAAACACACGAGTTTTTAAAGGAGATGAACAAAGCAGTCAAGAGTTGTTTGTTTCGATTATTGGAATTCTCTTTTTTTGGTGTAAAATCTTTAAAGATTTCAAAAGTATATTTTTTGAGGACTTCTTAGTCCGGTGGGAAAGAGTTTGAAATATGTCTATGTTGTACCTCCATGTGTTCCCTGTTTTTGGGTTGGTCATTTCGACCTCCTAGTTCTCCTTTCGTTAATAAATCTTTCTTTACTGATCAAAATAAAACAAAACAACATAGTTAGTCAAATAAATTAGAGAGCAATCTAGGGTAGAAAGGTAAAAAGGGAAGACTTGAGAAGGGAGTTCCTTTCCATTATTCATAATAAGGAAAAACATTGGAGGCATAAAGCCAATGTGAGATGGCTTCATGTGGGAAATTGAAATTAATTTTTTTCCCCATTTGTGTGTTAATGCAATAGCATCTAATTGCATAAATAGGCTTCAACTTGGAAGAATGGCAGCTTAGGAAGAAGACAACATTAGGTAGGAGGTTTAAATGTTCGATAAAATACTATATTTCAGACAATAATGCAAGAAGAATATCTATTTGCATTAGCAGGCTTCAACTACGGGGGTGGTGGAGGAAGAAGACGACCTTTACCTCTGTCAAATTCATGAAAACTCTCATTATCCTATGACCTAGGTCATTTCGAAGGGAAGTTTCTAGACCATCTAGACAAACCTTAGTAGCATATATTGGAAATAATCAAGTGTTATTTTAGTCCTAGTTGTTTTGTAATAGTTTCTTTTATTTTTTTGTAAGGATTTTTTTGTCTTTTAACTCTTTTATTATTATAAATTCCTGCCAAGCTCTCAAATTGAGAATTGACAATTCTATTCTACAAATTCTTATTGGTCTTAGAGCCTCTAGAGAACCCATCGGCAGCCCCTCTTAGGTTTTTCATCATTGGTTTTGGGTTATTGAAGTTCCATCATCGTCGCAACCCTCCCCTCCTCTCTTCTTTCTTCTCCTCCCACCTATTCTTTAGATCATGAAACAACACAAACCTAGCAGCAGGTTCATGTGGGTGCTTCCCCTTCGGGGGGTTTTTTTTCTTTTTTTTTTTTTATTACTTTCAACCCAAGCTAACCTAATCACATTCTGCCATAGGACTGCTATTGCGACTTGGCAGCTACTGTTTTAGGGCTGGGCTGCTATTACGACTTGGTTGCTTCTGCGTTAGGACTGCTATTTCAACAGCACTGTTGTGTTAGTTGCAACTTGACTACTGCTGCGATAAGGCTGCTAGATCATGCACTAGAGTTTTGGGTTGACACTTGGCTGCTGCAATAAGGCTACTAGTTAAAGTAAGAACATTGTGGGCTGCTCTGTGGGTCTGTTTTTTGTGATTGGTTGCTATGGAATAGTGTTGTGGGCTGCTCTGTGAGTCTGTTTTTTGCGATTGGTTGCTATGGAATAGTGCTGTTTTTTTGTGACAACTTTGTTAGACCTCCTAGAGATTTGCGACAAAGTAGGACTGCTGTTTTGGACTAGTTAGAGACCTGCGACACTACTGCTGCCCTCAATTTTTTTTTCTACCTGTAACTTCTTCCACCGTGGGTTAATACTACGGGTAGATCTCCCTTCAAACCAAAGTTTAAAGTTTCTTCTTTCCTAGCAAGCCATGACGACAAATCCAGAGCCTAAGGATTCTAACACGACTCTTGGGGCAAATCTCTCAGCCCAACATATCACCACTACCCTATTAGATGGTCGGAATTTTCAATCCTGATCTCGGTCTATGCTTCTTTATTTGAGTAGTAGAGGGAAAACAAAATGACTTTTGGGAACCATTACTAAACCACCCCTCACTGATCCCAAATTTGAACAGTGAGAAATCGACAACTGCATTATTCTTGGGTGGCTATTTTACTACATGGAGCAGCGCATCTACACCATGTTTATGTATCATGAGTCTATTTCATCCTTGTGATCAACACTCACTCAGACTTATACGCATGCCAGGAATAACTCAAGGATTTATAAACTTTAAAGAGACATAGCCCAGGCTACCCAAGGAATTCAGAGTGTAACTGATTACTTTGGTTTTCTTCAGTCTCAATGAGAGGAGCTCTCTCATTATGAGTCTATGACTGAATTGTCTGTAGAGGCAACTAGGTATGTGATTAAAAAGATTTCTCGAAATCAAATATATCAATTTCTCATGAGTTTACATCCTGAGTGTGAGGCACTTCGGATCCAGATTCTTAACACCAACCCTTTACCTTCTCTGTTTGAGACATTTGCAACCATTAACAATGATGAGTGTCGTTGTCATGTTGTCCCCTATCAAGCACCTGGTATTCTCTCTGCTTCGGTTACAAATCAGATGGTTTTAACAACCAACTCGGGCTTCTCCGACTCTCGGACCCCGGGATCACGGAGTCGTGGTCGTAATAAAAGGAATGGCCTCACTTGTAATCATTGTGGAAAAACTAGTCATGAGAAGACCCGTTGTTTTCAACTCTATCCTCATCTGATACAACGATCTTCTTCCACTCCGTCTTTGGGACAGTTTGCTCCTCGTGCTGCTGCAGTAGAATCATCATCAATTCCTCTCACTGATCCTCCTTCCTCACTAACACAATTAACTTGCAACAACTACAGACTCAGATTGCCACTATTGTTCGAGATCAGATTCATGCTCACTCACCCTTCCTCGACAGTGACCTCAGTTACTATGCCTCCATATTCATCTTCTGCTTTTCATGTCACTCAGTCTAGCTCTACTCCTCTGACATGCGTTATTAATTATGGTGCCTCCGATCACATGACCAGTGAGTCTGACTCTCTCATTATGAGTCTATGACTGAGTTGTCTGCAAAAACAGCTGGTTACACGGTTAAGAGGATTTCTCGACACCAAATATATCAATTTCTCATTTGAGGCACTTCAGACCCAAATTCTTAACACCAACCCTTTGCCCTTTCTATTTAAGACATTTGCGACCATTGACAGTGATGAGTGTCGTTGTTGTGTTGTCCCTTCTCAAGCACTTGGTATTCTCTCTGCTCCAGCTACAAATCAAATGGCTTTAGCAACCAACTCGAGCTTCTTCAACTCTCAAATCCCGGGATCAGGGAGTCGTGGTTGAGGCAGCAGTGATCGTGGTAAAGGAATGACCTCACTTGCAGTCATGATGGAAAGACTGGTCATGAGAAGGCCCATTGTTTTCAGCTCTATCCTCATCTAATACCACGATCTTTTTCCACTCCGTCTTTGGTTATTTTATTTATCGAGTTTTCTAGATACCACTCCGATCATACTTGCTTTATTCGTCGAGGAGTAGATGGTCGTTGCACTATTGTATTTGTTTATGTGGATGACATTATTATGATTGAGATGATGCACAGTGAATTGACAAGGTTAAGACGTTATTAGGTCTTGCTTTTGAAGTTAAGGACTTGGATCCACTCAAGTATTTCTTGAGGATAAAAGTGGCCCGGTCTCGGTGTGGTATTTCACTATCTCAGCATACACATTGGATCTTCTTCAGGAGACAGGAATGCTTGATTGTCGTCTTTCTTCCTCCCCTGTAGATCAGAATCATCGTCTTCATGCTGACTCTAGTGATCTTTTATCGGATCTTTCTTCTTATCAAAGACTTGTAAGTCGTCTGATTTATTTAACACACACTAGACCAAACATGTCATTTGCGGTTAGTGTGGTCAGTCAGTTCATGCATACTCTACGTACTTCTCATCTTAATGTTATTTATAATATTCTTCGATACTTGAAGTCTCATCCTGATCTCGGACTTTTCAACTCTTCAACTGCTCAGCCGCATTTATCGTGTTTTACAAATGCTGATTATGCTGGTTTTCTTACAGATAGAAGATCAACCTCTGGTTTCTGTACTTTTTATCATGATAACCTTATCTCATGGAAAAATAAGAAACAAAATGTGGTTTCTCGTTCTTCTGCTGAAGTTGAATATCGTGCTATGGCCCTTGGCACATATGAGTTGATTTGACTTCAGTCTTTACTGACAGAGTTGGGATTTCCTATTTTCGATTCTTCTACTTTGTTCTGTGACAACAAATCTGCTATCATGCTTGCTTCTGACTCAACTCTTCACAAAAAGAACTAAGCATGTTGAGGTTGATGTTCACTTTCTTAGAGAGAAAGTTCAATCTGGTGATCTTCAAATAGTCTTCGTACCATCTTCACATCAGCTTGTCGACATGCTTACGAAGTTTGTTGGTCCTTCAATCACTAATTCTCACTTTGTCAAGCTAGGTTTAGTTGATATATTTGCCCCAGCTTGAGGGGGAGTTTTGGAAATAATCGAGTGTTATTTTAGTCGTAGTTATTTTGTAATAGTTTCTTTTATTTCTTGTAAGGGGTTTGTCTTTAAACTCTTTTATTATTATAAATTTCTGCCAAGTTCTCAGATTGAGACTTGACAATTCTATTCTACAAATTCTTGTACATAGATCTGTTCCTCCATCTTAGTTTCCATACACTTCAAACGAGCATCTATGACTTGGACCAATTGATTAGCATCTATGACTAACAAAAAGGGTCTATCACTATGTGTGGGCTCATACTAATGAACTCAAGGTGTCCTAATCTACTGGTGGAATGCACAAAGCAACCTAAAATGTCTACACTCTGCATGTCCCTTTATATTTTCCACATCCCCTACTCCAAATACATAGCTCTTTTAGCCAAGTTAATGCTCAATCCAAAGACCACCTCCAGCTAGACAAGAAGTTTTCTCAAGAATATCAATTGATCTAGATAGACCTCCCAAAAATGCAAGGTATAATTTGGAAACCGCAAGTGCCATATCATTAGACATCCCTCCCCACGTCCAGCCACAAGGATCCACATCCAAGCATAGCTTATCATAATGTGGTCGTAGAAAATTTTCCCTCGAGTTTTACTAGTAAAGGGTAGTCGCATAATAACCAAAAACATGACTACAATTAAGCCAACTACCATTCGATACAACCATATTATCTCGATTAAGTGTCCTATAATTTGACATCAATTTCCCACAGTTGGATTCTATCAACAAGTGGATCAACAGGAATCACAAGCAAATCATGGAAATGACTTGATACATTGATGGGGCCACACATCGGCATGTCTCATCAAATAGCTAATGTACATTCATGAGGTCCATCCTTGCCAAGGGGAGACAAATTAAGAAATAATAACAAGCATGTAGTGCCTGCATCATTGTACTACATGCATCATTGTGTAGGCTAGACAAGGGCAAGACATCTCTTCTCCAACATGGAGTAGAAAGGCTGATAAACAGGGAAGATCTTGCTAAGATAACAAAATTCACCTTTATATAGTACTTTAATTATTTTATATAGCCTGCTCACCCCCAAAAACTTGGGATAACCTTTGACGAAGATACTTATACATCCTAGATTTTTTTTATGTAAACAAATATTGATGTGAAATTTATATATAAAAGAATATTATTTTGCATAAGACAATATTTGTATGGAATGCAGTTTGTGAAGTGGTTCGTCAAACAAATAATGGTCATTTCAAAGTCACGCCTCAATAACATGACATTCACTCATACGCGCGCCATCAAGTTGATCAATTGATTTAATTTAACAATTTTGGCTAGTATAATGATTCACAGTTTCACAAAGAAAATATTACTAGTGATTTGTATTCCTAGGATAAAATATAGAATTATTATCGCTGAAATTGTAGAACTACAAGTAGACACACATATAGAAAAAGAAAAGAACATCATACACAATGTTATCAAATAGCATACGCAACCAACATATGCATGCGCATATGCAAAATCGTATATGGCATATGCAGTCGCATATTGCACAAAGAAAATTTTTACTTCAAAAAGATAAATAAAAACAGTAAAAAAAAATAAGGAAAAATGTTTAAAAAATAGAAAAATATAAGAAAATAAAAACAAACCTATAACAATATATTTGGATAGCACTCATTTTCCAAATTGAATAAAATTGATTATATTTAGTCATTTAGTAACAAGGATAAAAGAACTCAAGAAACTAAATAGTCAATAATATATAAACTATTCATGATACAAAGGTGGCCTACTTTAATTATCAAGTTCTAGATCTAGATAATTAAAGTGGACTCTGCTTTAATAGTTTAATCATTGGATACTATGATCTTATGTTTGAATGCATAAACAGAATATTTTAAAAAATAAAGTAGCAATACACCCATTGGAGTAAAAATCTTTACCCATTGGAGTAATATGTCATCGCATACTGTATATGCCATCGCATACTTTTGTATGCGATGAAGAAAACCCGAATATAATCACGGGGGCATATGAGAAATTGTAAAAAATCAGTGACATACTTCTGAATGGAGCAGCATTCTCTCATCGAAACCAACTGCAGTGCAATTTTCCAAGGCCGGTTTTTGTTTGCAGGAGTCTACATAGATTTTAAAATAAAAAGTTAGAACACAAAAACTATATCGTAAAATAAAAATGAGTACGATACACAGTAAACCACTTATGTATCTGTTATCTGTAAAAATAAGTTCCATATAGTAGATTATTTGCCAGGGGCAATCACATATTCCCAACAACAAAACCTTAACTTGGTTCCTCTTCAGACATTTAGGGTTTCTTTGATTGCTGGCAAATGTTCTGTCAAGAAATTAATAAGAAAACCAGTTTCTAGTTCTAGGAAGAAAATAAGGGATCATGGTTCCAGTCCATAGCTTGCACAAATCTCCTGTTTCCCCAGAGGAAGTTTTCAATTTCTCAGGATGGTGCACAAACAATAATCACAGCTACATGAAAATTGATTTTTGAGCGATGCTGATTTTCCGAGAAATCAGTGAAACAAATAAACGCAAAATCCACACAAATAAACGCACCGTTATATAATTAGCAAATTCAAAGATATGTATGCTATGGATGTGTATTGATGTGATTAACATTGTCATGAATAACGTGACAAGAAATTTTTGTTTGATTTAGCAGGTGATGAAGACTGGATTGGTTTTCATTTATGACTCCCTAGCAATTTCTCAAACTCAAATATTGATGTGTCAGTACATCTACGCAGGATTTCATGCAGCAATATTCAACTTTCACAGATGAACAAGCAGTGGAAGCAGTGGATCATTCCTACTTTGCCCATGAAGAAAAGAGATGTTCACAAAGTAAGACACAGACCATGGCTGTGAACTTGCAGTCACCCAGACAATGTCAGAGTATGTGAAAAAAAAATTATACAGGAGAATGGATGAAGATGGCATACCTTACATAACTAAATAAATTTACAGCAGAGAAATGTGACAAAGTCCATTGTTACAAAGAAAGCAATGTGTGAGAGAGTAAAATACTAAAGCACCAAGAAGGCGACAAGCATGATAAGATGAGGTATTGGAAAGAGTATGATCATCTATCCCGTGTTTTTCATAGCTAGAGGGAACTGAGCTGACTGGTTCCAAGACAAGAAATGAGGCTCTGCTAATAGTTCAATGCTTCTTTTTTTTAAGTAAATGTTGATTTGTGTTAAAAGTGGTCAAGATGACCAACAAATAGTACAAGAAGAAACACAAATTGATTCAAATTCTTCATAGAAATCATCGGGTCACAGTCCAACCCAAGCTTACTTTTCTCAAATGAAAAGGCAACTTCAATGTTAAAAGATAGAGAAATAACATATTGATGACATGGCCAAAATAAAAGAAAATCAAAAGCAATACTAGGACACAACCAAAGAAGAATCCATAAATAAACAAAACAAAATCCATATAAAAGGCAATTACTAAAAGTAAAAAAGTTCATACAAGACAGTGTATAAAGGAACCTAAAAAATAAATAAATAAAATAAAACTTGAATATTTAAGACAAAAAAGTCTCCCTATATCTTATAAGCTTCATAATGCATTGCATCCAAACAGCCTTCAAAAGGATCTTTGTAGACCATTGGCCAACAATTAAAGGACTATGTGACACAAGGAATTAAGAAATAAAGAGGCAAAGAACAATGATTCAACATTCTCTTCATAGACAAAGGGCATAATTGTCAATCAAAGTTAATAGACAACATGTAACCACCTTCATATTTGCCTACTACTTCTGACTGGACTTGAGTATGACCGGCTTCTTGTGCAAGATGAGATGCAAAAAACCCATGCCTAACGATTTCAGAATCTTTATATTCTCCACAGATCTGCATGGTGCAAAAATGCATGAAAATATCTTTTTCAAGGCTAAGGCATCAATTTCTGGAAAAGAGAATGCTGTAAAGTTGAAACACAGGAAATTAAAAGAATTCTATCTGACACGGGGTTGAATACTGGTCATAGCTATGGGCACCAGGCCCAAAAGTCTCAATATCTTGACCCCCCAAAAAGCTCTAGATACTGCACATGGTTGATCATTCATATCATTATGTTTCTCCGATATTCTAATTTATTATTTATCATTTATTATAAATAATTATATTATTATGTTCATGTAAAATATTCTGCTACAGAGGAACCATATAGATTCCATATTTTATCCATGCCATTATACCCCTAGGAGGTCTTCTTCAAGGACCCAGGCAACACATATATATAGGGTCGGGTTCAAGAGACAAAATTCTAGACAAAGGGTTTTGTCCAATATGGGCTAAAAGTTTCGGAATGAGCTGATTTTTTGTGAGGGTGATCTCTATGGAGAGATCATCCTCACAAAAAATCAGCCCATTCTGAAATTTCTAGCCACAGTTTATAAGTTGAAGAATCGTGAACCGTCAATTTTTATCGTTAGTTTGGCTTTTCATGGGTTAGAAGTTTTGGAATGGGCTGCTTTTTTGTGAGGCTGATCTCCTCACCATATAGATCATCCTCACAAAAATTCAGCTCATTCAGAAACTTTTTTGCCATATAGGACAAAACTTTGTCTAGAATTTTGTCTACCAAACACTGTCCATATATGTATCCAGAAAATGCATAAACCAGCCAAAGAAAGATGAAATCGATCCGAATTGATACACTAAAAGAGGCTGAATACATAACCATACATCACAGTGGAAAACATCATCAATGTTCATCATCGTACAGTTAGTGCAAAACCACTTCTTGCTATCTACTAAGGGCTCCCAATCATCATCCTCGTCATCATAGTCAAATTCGTTGCTATCGACATGTTTTGCTAATGGATCCCAATCATCATCATCGTCGTCATCGTCACAATAATCCTCTTTCTGGTAGTACATATCCTGCAGAGTCATTTCCCTTTGCCGCCTCTGATTTTTCTGTGGTGAAGTCACATTACAACTATCATATTAGTCAAACAAACCAAACTATGTATCAGCAAAACTAGGGGGTGCAACTTGGTTAGGTTTAGGGCCAAATTGGAATGGAACCAACATAGGTCGGTTCTACTAAATAAGAACAAGAACCGTTCCCATAGAACTGAATCAAACCAAACCGAACTAAAGTCTGTTTGGTTCTATGGGTTGCCAATGTCTTATAAACGTCTTTGGAAGCAACATATTTTTAATGAAATAAATAAATAATGAACATGAAATTTTATGTAGTAAGTCATTAATCTATCCAGGAAAAAAATATTCATTAATCTATCCATCAGAAAAAGTCATTAAACTATGTCCTTACACCTAAAAAGTAGTAAATCATTAAGGGTTTGGTTCTCAGTTTGGTTGGGTTCTATACAATCCTTGAACCGAGAACCAAACCAAAATGATCGGTTCTCCATTTTCTCAACCCAGAACTGAACCACAACCTGTTCCAAACCAGCCCAAAGCTATGGGTTTGGTTCGGTTCTTGGTTTGAACTGGACCAAGTTGCACCCATAAGCAAAACTATTCTTAATACAGTAATGCACCCACTCTTCTGCTTACAGGTATAACATCAGGCTGCCTGGCACCATTGAAATCTATCTCTGTTCTGGGCATTCCTGAAGACTGATGTTCCTGGGAGTTCTCTTCAGGATAAAGAATATCATTCTTACCTTTGGGTGCCAAGTTTTCATGACTTCCCTTTACGCAACACATACTGCTTTGGGTATGGTCATGGCAACTTTTTTTATGAAGATTACACTCAGCACCTCCACTTTTTAGACGACTGGTTTGTAGAATTTCAGGGTCCATGTTGAAGGTTTTGCCTTCAATACATTCCTAAGAGAGAATCCAGTGGTCAGCAGGTCGTCACTGCAAGCAATGATGATAAAAGCCATGAAACAAATGAACTTTGGATGGGGGGTATCCTTAAAGAGAGAAATAAAAGAAATGGTGAAGGCCATTATCTCCAAAGATGGTATTTTCTATAAATGAAAACAAAGATAATAGCATAAGCAAGACATCATTTTCACTGGTGACTAAGAATAGGGTGGATCAACTATTTCTAAAAAGAGCAAATCAATGGAATATTAGAATCAACAAGTCCAACTAAATGTTTGCTTCCTCTATAAATAAGCTCAATTCAACCACCAAGGAGTTCCACTGCCATCCAAGTGATGGGCCAAGGCAATTTATAAGTACCGAAACTTAGTGTGTGTGTGTGTGTGTGTGAGAGAGAGAGAGAGAGAGAGAGAGAAAGAGAGAGAGATGGTGCTAACTACAATTGATGGCCAATAAGCACCCATTTTCTTGGAGAACACCACCAAACATCTTGACCTCCCAAAATCGAATACTATCTCCTCTACTCCTTGAAACTCAATTCACTAATCAAGAAAAAGAAAATTAGAAATGCCTCTCTTATTTGCAACCATTAAGAGAAAGAAACTATCTCACTATCCCATCTAAGGTTCATATTCATATATTTTTGGGTAAATTACACTTTGATCCCATGTGGTTTGGCATAATTCCATGTTGACCCTAAGATTTTAACAATTGCAATTAACTCCCCTCTCTCATAGGGTGTTAAAATTAGATGTTATTCTACTATTTTACCCTTTTATTTTTTTACTTTATATAAAAAATTTAAATTTAAAAAAACCTGTAAAATCGTCTTTGTCTAAGCATTTGCGCTCTCATAAGTGAACCCATTTAGTCGTAGGGATATTTTTGTTTATAAAAAAATAATATTTTAAAAAGGGTAAAGTTGCCTTTACAAAAGGTCAAAACCATTATTTTTTTTTTTTTTTTTTTTATCAAAAAAAAAAAACCATTCTTTAAATGTTTGATTGACTGCAAGTAGAAAAAAGGGAGGTAAATGAGCTTGGTAGATAACCTATAGGGGAGGTAAGTGTAATTGTCAAAAAGTTTGGGGATCGACATAGAATTATGCCAAACCACAAGGGGTGAAAGTGTAATTTACCCTACATTTTTCCAAAATGACTTCACTTCAAAAACTTCTATTTTCTATGAACTCACATAAATCATTTTTTTCTAGTTTTCCTTTTTGGCTTCTTGGCTTTTTTTTGTAGTATCTATTAGATGATGAGAATAGTCAGAAAACAAGAAGGGAGTAGTGATGTAGATAGGCTTACAGACATTGATCTCAATGCCTATGATTGAATTAAGATGCATCAAAGAAATCAGCAACATTGACTGAGTCAAATAAGTCGAAGCCGAGTCAACTCAATTTGACCAATTGAGTCAACTCGGTTCAATCTTTGACCGGTCCACAAGACTAGGTCCAACTTCTCTTAGGATGCTTTCTTTTATTGAGTTTCTATTTTTAAGTTACTAAAGTACTCTTGGTTAATTTCTATTTCAACTTCAAGAAATTTCTATTTGTCTAGTTTCTAATTTGTTTTATATTTCTATTATTTTCTAAATTCATTTTATTCTTTTTGAGTTATAATTAGAAGTGTTTTTAAGTGTTCAAATTGAGTTTAATACATATATTAGAAAGTTACTTGTTAGTATTTTAGAAAGTTTTTAAGTTGTTATTGGGAAGTTACCTATATAAGGAGATCCAATTAACAAATTCAACAGTTAGTTCTTTTTTTTTTTTTTTTTTTTGAAAATTGATTAATAAAAGAAAAAATAAGAGAATTTTTCATCCCTTTTTTTTATTTTTTCTGAGCATAAGAACTCGATATTGATTCTTAATTTTAGTGTTTGTGATTGATTTCGATTAATCTCAAACCTAAATTGAAGTTTCTAGTCTGTTTTGCTTGACATAAAGATTCTTCATTACTCCTAGTTCTTGGGATTTCACCCTAAAATCTGATTTTAACTTAAAATCTAGGTTTGTGTGTTCTACCCTATATCAGTTGATATCAGAGACCTACTCTTTTGTTCTTCATCATGCTAATGGATACAAGGAACCACAATCTTTTGAAGGGAGACACATAATAACATATTAAGTGTGGAGAAGTATGTAGTGCACTAGAGGAAGGTTTTTTTTTTATCAATAAAAATAATTTTATTACGAAAGAGAACAAGGAGGTCGAGATGACCAACCCAAAACAAAAGAACCAACAAGAAAACAAACAACAAAAGAAAAAGGCAATAAAACGCGAACTACAAGTTAGACCCTTGGCAGCGAACAAATCCTCTCCCTCCGCCCAACAAAATCTTCAAAGAAAATCCCCTTGAACTCTTTATAAAGTTTGCTCCAAGAGTACAAAAACTCCAAAATAGCAAAAATTTATCCTTCTAACGTAGATACTATCCCTTTAAAGATGCAACGATTGCGCTCTTTCCATATACCCCAACAAATCGCAAAAGGGGTCAAGAACCAAAAAATCCATTTAGAAGACAAGAAAGACTCTCCCCACGCCATCCAAGAATCCCGAACCGCCTTAACTGAGCGAGGAAAACAACCCAAAATACCAAACAGAGATAAGAAGTGCGACCATATGTGCCGAGCCACCCGACAATGAATGAATAAATGATCCACCGTTTCTTCCTGAGATTTGCACATACAACATTGATTTGGAGAAATGAAACCTCTTCTAATAAGTTGATCCACCATTGCAAGTCTCTCTAAAGTCGCCAACCAAAGAAAAACCGAAATCTTAGGTGCAATTTTAACCCCCCCCCCCCCCAGACAAGTGATTTAGGGAAAACTACATGCTCCTGGGGACAAGACTAACATACATAGATTTGACCATGAACTTCCCGTCCCTAGTGCCTCCCCACACCCTCTTATCTTCCGTTGGGTTCTGCACAAAACTATTTTCCACCATACAAATGAACCTTCCAAGCACCTCCACCTCCCAATCATTGAAAGTTCTTCGAAACCCAAAGTCCCAATTTAGCGTATCATTAACACTACTCTTGAAAGCAAATATAACTTAGTTCTTTTTCAAAGACACTACGAAAAGATTTGGGAATAAGTCCTTGAGAGGTCCGTCTCCGCACCACCAATCCTCCCAAAATCTCACCTTGGTTCCGCTCCCAACCTTACATTTTACTCTACTCTTAGATAACGTAAGTCTCTTGAGAATGCCCTTCCACACCCTTCAACCCGTTGCACTACGCGCCGAACCACTCTCCCATCCAGTCTCTTGAGGAAGTTAATGCTCAATTTGATAATGTTCATCAAACAATTGATAAGAAATTGCATGTGGATATAAAATAAATTCAAGTAAAGTATGACAAAAAGTTAGCAAAGCATGATAGAGAAGAGGAACTTCACAGAAAAAAAACAAGCTCTTAAAGAAACTCAAATCACCTTAGAGTGAAATCAATTAGTAGTCAAGGCCGAATTAAAACAACCACTATAAAGGGTTCGCCAAGTTGAAAATGTTTTACAACTCTCTACACGTTTGTATTCTCTTCCTCAATTTGTTGATGAAGGTATCTCTTCCAATCCCCAAGTTACTTTTGCTACCAAAAATCTTTCCCAAACCCTCTAGGGCCAAAAATCAAAATTCCCCACCCCCAACCCTCCCTCCCTAACAAAATCCCTATGTTCCACCACCTTCAAACCAAGTTGTTAATGGACTTCCCAAAGATTATACCTCTCTGAAACACCAAAACCATAACCACCTTCCATATGACTTGTCCTATTCACCAAAATCAGCCAACAATTATCCCCCCACTACCCAAATCTACCATGCGGGTAACAATCACCATGAGGACGAATTAAATGCTTTTCCAGAGTACGGCAACGCCGCACAAAGGCAAAATTTTCAATGCTACTACAATGACCCTCCTTATTGTGAAAACAACAAGTAGGAAAACGTTTTCGATCTTGATGTGCCTACCCTCCATTGGACCATGGAACCCGTGTTATGCCTTAATTGGATGACTAAGACGGATGAGATTTTCGAATTGAAGGGAGTACTGAAGGATAAGTGTCGGTTATGCAATGACTTGCTTCCGCGATAATATTATCACCTGATTCAAGCAACTAAACGACTAGAAAATACTCGAGACTCCAATAAACACGTGGGAGAAATTGATGGTGAAAACTTATGTGCCTTTTAACTACTAAAGATGTATCCACACAGGGCCTAAATTGCTTGTTCAAAATACTCTTATGGAAACTAAGCAACAACAAACATCTCGCTTCATTAGTGGTTTAAGGCAAAATATTCAAATCTTATTATTACAATACATGCCAACAAGCGTTATAAAAGCCTTCCAGAGGGCACAACAGATTGAGTTGCAATTTTTCAAGAGTGGCACTCTTTAGACTTCCTCTTATTCCAAATCTCATTATGTGTTGCGATTTCCTCTTCTAGAATAACCGCTTATGTGTTTTGGATTGTTCTCTACACTTGCACATCATTCATGAGCTTCATCAGGAGGGCCTTCTAGACCATAACCACATGTATAAGTTGATTGCACATTCATACTTTTGAAGTACCCTCAAGCGTGAAGTGCAGAAATTTGTGCAAAGATGACAAGACTATTAAGTTCCCAAGGGCAAGGCAACCAATGCCGGCCTCTATACTCATTTGCCCATTTCATATCAGCCTTAAATAGACCTTAACATGAATTTCATTCTTGGTTTAGCTAGTACTCAAAGGGGTATTGATTGTATCTTTGTTGTAGTGAATTGTTTCTCAAAGATGGCCCACTTTATTGCTTGCAAGAAGGCTTTTGATGCTTCTCATGTTGCTAAATTATTTTTTAAAGAAGTGTAGCATTGTATCTAATAGAGACATGTTTCCTTGGGCATTTCTGGAGATCTTTATGGAAGATGGTTGGAACCAAGCTTAATTTTTCTAGTGCATACCACCCACTATCAGATGACCAAATGGAAGTAGTAAATCGTACATTGGAGACATGCTTTGTTGTCAAATTGGTGATCATCCCAAGTCTTGGGACCCTATACTCTTCAAGATTGAGTTTGCCTTCAATCGCCAGGTTAGTCACAACATAAGTTACTATCATTTTTATATGATTTATGGTTATGTTCCCCAGGGTCCCTTTACCTTAGCTTTTGTGTCGAATATTCAAGACACATGCTACAACTAAAAAAAAATTTATTTCTCAAGAAAATTCATGCTTACACTCGAGAAATGCTTTTGGAGAATACCCAAAAATACAAATCCAACGCTGATACTTCAAGGAGTTTGATTGACTTTGATGTTGCTAATCTTGTTTGGGTTGTCTTAATTAAAGAAAAGATGCCTTCGGGAGGAAAGCTTGCTTTCAAGAACATTAGGCCTTTAAAAGTGCTAAAGAAGATCAATTCTAATTAACTCAAACTACCCGCTACTCTATGCATTTCCGATGCTTTTAATGTCAAGCACCTATCTCCATACTTTGGTGATAATCCTTCCAATAATGTTACTGCAAATTCGAGGGCAAATCATCTCCAACCTGGGGAGGATGATGTAGATATGCTTGCCAACATTTATCTCAATGCCTATGATTGAGTTAAGACGTGTCGAAGAAATCAACAACATTGACCAAGTCAAATCAGTCAATGACTCAACTTAATTTGACCAACTAAGTCAACTCGATCCAATCTTTGACCGATACACAAGACCTGGTCCAACTTCTCTTAAGACTTTTTCTTTTATTGAGTTTTTATTTTTACGTTGCTTAAGTAGTCCTAAACTCTTAATTAGTTTCTATTTCAATTTTAGGAAGTTTCAATTTTTGTCTAGTTTTTAATTTGTTTTATAGTTCTACTAGAGTTCACTCGTGCCTAAAGCCCGAGCATCCTCTCTCGGGTTAAGGGGGTAAAAGCGGAAAAAAAATAAAGTTGGAGAGATATTATTATAAAAAAAATTGAGATTAAATGGGTAAAAGATGAAAAACAATAAAGTGGATTAAAAGGGTAAAAGAGGAAATACAATAAAGTTAGAAAGAGACATCCTCTTTCGGGTTAAGGGGGTAAAAGTGAAAAAAAAAATAGAGTTGGAGAGGTATTATTAAAAAAAATTGAGATTAAAGGGGTAAAAGATAAAAATTAATAAAGTGGATTAAAGGGGTAGAAGAAAAAATATAGTAAAATTAAAGCACGTGAAGGAATAAAGGAAAAAAGTGGGTCCCACAACATTATAGCTTAATGGGAAGTTTAACCCACAAAATTGTAGATGATGAAAGGTTTGTCTAGTTGGATTTGTCTCCCACAACACTATAGTCGATTGGACGTATGTGTCACATACAACTGTTCCAACTCAATTGTGTTTTATTATATAGATTCTTTTTTAAATTATTTTTTAAATTCATTTTTATTCATTGGATTATAATTAGAAGTGTTTTTAAGCGTCCAAATTGAGTTTAATAGGATTAGAAATTCGTAATATGTTATAGATAGATTAGAAAGTTACTTATTAGTATTTTAGAAAATTTCTAAGTTGTTATGAGCAAGTTATCTATATTAGGAGCTCCAATAAACAAATTCAGAAATTAGGATTTTTTGGGTATTGATTAATAAAAGAAAAAGAAAAGAATTTTTCTTCCGTTTCTTTGTTTTTTCTAAGCATAAGAACCCGATATTGGTTCTAAATTGAAGCTCTTGGTCTGTTTTGCTCGACATAGAGATTCTTCATTACTCTTAGTTCTTGGGATTTCACCCTAGAATCAGATTTTTAACATAAACTCTAGGTTTGTATGTTCTACCCTACATCAAGTAGGTTGGCACATAACATTTTAACGATATTTTTTCACAAGCATGATTCATTAATGAGAAAAGATGGTCAAAATGATCAACCCACTACAACGAATGAGACAAAACAAAACTTACAACCTAATCCACATAGATATTACAAACCCAATCCCATCTCCCCAAAAAACCTCAAAGAAGACATCTATGAATTCCTAAAAGAACTTGCTCAAAAATAAAAGAAACCCCCACATAGAAAGAATGACTTCCTGAAAGGAATAAAACTGATCCACGTCTTTACCCAATTTTTATTTTACTGATAAAAAAAAAATAAAACTGATACGCAAAATTCTAACTATACAATTAATATAAAAGCGTATTATTGTGGCCCAACGAGCTTTTCTGTGGTATTTGTTAGATGATAAGAGTAGTCAAAAAACAAGAAGGGAGTAGGTTGGCATAAAACTTTAACTATATTTTTTATAGGTAACGATTCATTAATGAGAAAAGAGGATCAAACTGACCAACCAACCACAAAGAACGAGGCAAAACAAAGCTTACAACATAATCCACTTGATCCTTAAAGAACTTACTCCAAAAAAGGAAAAAAGAAACCTCGAGATAGGAAAAAGATTTCCTAAAAGGAAAACACTTGATCTACAAAATTCTAACTATACAACTAAATATAGAAGTGTATTATGGTGGCCAAATAAAAGAAGTAAGCTTCGCACTAGGCCTGAGAGGCTCTAGCAATTGTGAGTATAAGGATCATTTCATCTAATTGAGCCAAGAGGCAAATGGATAGGACTATTATTAGTGATGACACCGAAGGGAAAATGCACAAAAGGCAACCCTACATGTCCCTAACACAAAGAAACCTAGTTATCAAGTATGCTTACACATTGGAAGATTTTTCTTTGAGAATGGGATTGCACTCAATGTATGCAATAGCCCTTTTGTAAACATGATACACTCAATGTTTGAGAAGTGGTTACACCCCAAATCCATGTAGTGTGCATTTATATTCTTAAGGAGGAGGTGGGCTGCAAATTAAATTATTGATGAGGTGAAGATAGGGGTCATTATCATGTATGATGGGTGGAAAAAGAGCAATGGTCAGTACTTGTTTAGTTTTCTTGTCAACAATCAACAAGGGACCAGCTTTTGAGGTATCTTGATGCATCAAAGGCGAATAAGGATACCAATTATATGCTAATACTTCTTGACCGTGTCACCGATAAAGATGGAGACGAACATATAGCAAGTTTGTTGTGTTTGTCAACAAGTTTGTTGAAGTAAGCAAGGAAGAGGCTGTATTGGACCCTATGTGCTACACAGTGCATCTACATGATCCTGAAAAATTGAGAATTTGTCAAAATGTACCTATTCTAAGTATAAGCCTCAGCGAGTGGGTCGCAAGCCTCATGAGCAGGAATTTCTAAATAGACACAGTGATGTAAAAAAAAAAGTGTAATAATAGGACATACTAAAAGAAAAAAGGAAAAAAAAAAAACAAAAAACAGATAAATTCCAGCTCATGAGGCTTGTGACCCACTCCTTGAGGCTTATAATTAGAATAGGTACATTTCAACAAATTCTCAATTTGAACTTGAACTTTTTAAGCTACTAAAACTTCTCTACCAGCCTATCATGCAGGTGTGCACAGTTCCAACATGATGAATTGTAAGATGTGTACAAGTGAGCCCTATGCTTCTTCGTTTTGCACCTGGTGCATCTCAAGGATCCCAAGGCTTAAGCATTGAAACACTATTTGTGATTAGACTATATATTCACTGCTTGACATAGCAGCGCTCATTGCAATGTAAGCAGAGCAGCATTTGCAGGCTATGTTCACATCCTAACAGTGGGGCAAACTCATAAGCCTATAAGCCAGAATAATGTTAAAAGGATAAAACGACCAAGCACATCTTTTCTTGAACTCAATTTTTATAAACTTATTATGATTTAAAAATAATCATAACAGTGGAAACATTTGCTTCAAAATGAAAAATGAGGCCTACACCTCACCTCACAAAGGAAAACCACTTCAGTGTAAGTTGAAATACGTCAATCTCCTTGTTCTTTTTAATTCCAGAAGCACTAAAGAGAGATTCGATATTGAAATCGGCCAAATGAAGATGCAGTTTGTTAAGAATCAAAGGAACTATTTCCAAGAATTTTAGGGCAAACATTAATCTTAGTACCACTATATTTTGATCGAAATGCAGTAAATAACAGATATAACTACAGAGTAACAGTAAAAACAAAGTGGAAGATATTAGTTGGCAAATAGAAGAAATGGGGAAGAAGAAAAAAAATATATATATGTTTGTAGAACGAACCTCTAGGGTTTAGAAGGTCGAACGGTCAGCGCTTCTCGGAGAAGAAAGATCCGCTGCGCGATAATTTTACAAGACGCGATATTTTAAAATATATGAAACAGGGATCTACAACGGGCCAGATTCCCGGGGTCCGAATCCGTTTTGTTTCGTTCCCCAATCCCCAGCCGAGTGTCCGAACATGGTTTTTAAACACGGTATTTGGGATATCGTCTCGTTTGCACGTGCGTTGCACCAGAATTACAGTATAACTCTATATTTTATTATTATTATTATTATATTTTAAAATTTTGTAATTAATTGTAAATAAAAAAATTATTTTTTATTATATTAAATTTATTAATTATTCAATTAATTTTTTTCTAACATTTGGCAAAGAAAATAATTACGAGAGTTACTATTGCCATACTAATTATTACTAACACCACACGAACTGTATGCAATTCTTCGGTGATTTATATAGGAATTGGTGTGGCATTGGTAAAAGTTGGAGTGGCAATAGTAGCTGTCTTAATTATAACTAGATGTAGTTTATTATGAATATAATAAATATTGGACATTCTTCTGCGACAATCTCATCAACAGTACTGCAAGAGTGAAGAATCTTTAAATAAATTTTCTATAGTAGCCTATCATCCCAAGGAAACTTCTAATATTTGTCATTGTTTTTTATTGTTTCCATATCAACACGGCTTCAACCTTGGAAGGGTCTACTGCTATCCCTTCACTTGAAATTTTTTTTTCTTTTCCCCTTGTTGATTATGAATTTTGAACTTATTTTTCCCTCTTCATAGAAGTTACGGGATCATCTTTAGAGGGCTTAGTGTAGCGTGACAATTCTTGAGAAATGCTTGGTTTGATGATTCATGACAACCTGATATTTGAGTATTTGGTGAGTCATCCTACTTTGGATGCGAAGATAATCATCATTGACCAGGTTGCTTAAATCAAAATCTTAAAGGATAGACTTAATGCCTATTATGCTTCGAATGGAAATGTTTGAGTAGTTATTCCTCCGTTGTCTCCTTTTGTACTTTTCTTTTAAGAAGAACTGTGTAGTACTGTTTGAAATAAATGAAATGAAAAAATATATTTTTTACGTAGTGGTCTGAGATATATCTACTACTTTTGAAAACTCTTAGTTTTGATAAAGTCCTAGATTTTTCTTCACAGGTCAAAAATAATAATTTTGATAATGCATTTTTTTTGTTTTAGATATTGAAAGTTGCCTTTGTTGAATAATCTATGTCAGACCAATGTTTGACAACTTTGAACTTTGACAATTATGGTATTTTTGTCAAATGTCTAGGATGCAAGTGTCAGCTAATCCTTAGCATCTTTAGAGTCATCTCTAAGACTAAGAATTTTGACTGAGTTATTTTGGCTATATTTGTTGGAACATTGAGGACAACAAGATTTTTGTCGTTCACAATTTAAACTCTTGCGGGCTAGGAATTATTTGTTTTTTTTTTGTAATTCTCATTTTTGCCCATGGTGCCTTTTACGATTTTCACCAGACCCGATTTCCACATTTTTGCGCATCGACGCTCTTTTCGGATTTACATCGTACCGGTGGTTTTGATCTTGCCATATATTGATTCTTTTACTATAACGCCTTTGTCAGTTTTCACCATGCCCTTTCAATCTATGCTCATTTTATAGATTTTCACTTTGAACTCCTTCTCGGATTCTTTATGCCCCTCGTGGCATGGTTACTCAAGTTGAACTGCGAGATCGAACACTCTACTCTTCTAGTGGCACTCTTTCTTGAGCAATAGATCTGGACTCCCCTCTCGATTTTCTCCAACGATTTTCATGGTGTGGTGACTTAAGTTGAGCTGTGAGATCAATGACTCTACACTTCAAATCGTTCTTTTTTTCAAACATTCGACCTGACCTCCCCTCTCGGGTCTTCCAATGGCTTCGACGGCTTGAAATCCGATATTAAGTAGCAAAATCAACTATACCCTGACGACGTTTTTCATGACATGCTTCTACTATTACTAAATTGTCTTAAGCCATCCCCTGATCTGAGAGGGTTTAAGTAGGACGAAATGTAGGCTTAAGCTACGGTTGCGAAAGGATAAATAAATGCTAGATCTGGATTTTATTGAGGGATAAAATAGATACGAGGTTTTTCTATTTTTGTTCTGAAAATATGATCTACGTTTCCTCCTAGCGTCTCACGAACTTGTTTAAGTAGGAGATTTGAGTTGAGCTTAAAATCAAATATTCAAAATTTTTGACTTTTTTGTATTTTTTTAGTCATTCACGGTATTTTTTTTTTCCGATAATGGTAACTTACCCCGGTCTTGGGTTAAGAAGTGAAAGTGACGGCTCAAAAAAGATTAACTAAGGGTAAATAATTGTTCGGATATTATAAAGATGGCCTCTCTTCATTTCAAGGTATGATTTTAAATATAATATTTCTCGACGGTATCAACGTTGATTGGTTGTTGAAAGACTTCCCTATCCATCTCTATGAGGATTAACACTCTTCTGGATAGTACCTTTTGGATGACGAATGGCCCATCGTAATTTGGATGAAACTTTCCTCTTGCGTCATCTTGTATTGATAGAATTTTTTTCAGAACTAGTCTCCTGATGAGAACTATCTAGGTCTAGTCTTCTTATTATAAGCTCATGCTATTCTCCGTTGATAAATTTGACCATGACAGATTGTTGAAAGATGTTTTTCTTCTATTAAGTTCAACTGATCGAATTGAGCTTGGACCCATTCTACCTCATCCAATTCAACTTCTTTTAAGATTCGAAGGGAGGAAATCTCGACCTCAATAGGCAAGATTGCTTTCATTCCGTAGACCAGTGAATAAGGCATTGTCCTAGTCGAGGTTCGGATTAACATTCGATAAGCGTGTAGAGCGAAGGGTAACATTTCATGCAAATCTTTGTAAGTGACAGTCATTTTCTCGATGATCTTCTTGATGTTCTTATTGGCGGCTTCAACTGCTTTGTTCATCTTTGGTCTGTAAATGACTAAGTTGTGATGGATGATATGAAAATCCTTGCACATTTTGGACATGTCTTTGTTCTTGAGATTATTGGTGTTATCAGTTACTTTCCCACTTAGGAGGCCATACAGACATATGATGTTGTTATTCACGAATTTCAAGACGTTGCCTCTTGTGACATTGGCATAGGACACTGCTTCTACCCATTTTGTAAAGTAGTCGATAGTAATGAAAATGAAACGATGCCCATTAGAAACTTGAGGATTGATCTACTTGATGATGTTTATGCCCCAAAGTGAAAAAGGCCAGGGAGAAGTTATGTTGTGTAATTTTAAAGGTGGCGCATTGATCTTATTCGCGTAGATTTGATACAAATGGCATTTTCGAACATGTGGGTACTTGTCGTTCTCCATAGTCATCCAGTAATAACCTATTCTCATAATCTTCTTTGCAAGCATATGTCCATTCATATGAGGTTCATAGATTTCACCATGTACAGTTTCAATCAGACGTTGAACATCTGCTTCTGTTATACACCTGAGGAGGACCTCGTGATATGACTTTTTGTACAAGACACCGCCACTTGAAGAACTGTCTTGACAATCATTAAATAGTCCTTTGATTATTTATTATAGCATTCGATGGGAAAGTTCGATCTTCCAAAAATGCCTTGATGTCCACATACCATGGTTTTTCTTCGACTGTTTCGACTTCTACGGGTAAATATATGCTGGTTCATCTTAGATATTAACAATGGTTTCTTCGGAGATGCTGATCATTGAAGCTAGAGTGGCCAATGCGTCGACAAATTGATTCTTAGCCCTTGACATATTGGTGAATGAGATTTAGATGAAGTTTGAGCTTAGATCCTCGAGATACTCATGATAAGGAAATACTCTTCGTTCTCGGGTCTTCCATTCTCCTATTGTCTGGTAAACTACCAGACTCGAGTTTCTGAATACATTTATTTCATCTATTTTAAGGTCGATTGTTGTTTTCAACCCTCAATGTATGCTTCATACTCGGCTTCGTTATTTGAACATTGGAATCTCAGTTTGACTGCAATGGGGATGTGAGTTTCGTTAGGTTTGACTAGGACTGCCCCAATTCTGTTTCCCTTTTGATTTACTACTTCATTAAAGTACATTTTCCAGCTTTGTTCTTCCTCGTCATCTTCAACTTCGACAAACAAAATGATTTCATCGAGAAAGTTTGTTTTTAAGGACTCATAGTCTAGTAGAAAGTATCCTGTTAAGTGGTCAACGATGATTTGTCCTTTAATGGCTTTTCGAGTGATATAGGTAATGTCGAACTTAGATAACAATAGTTACCATTTTGCAGTATGTCCCGTTAGTGCCGACTTCTCGAAGAAATACTTCAAAGGATCCATCGGAGGACTAACATGGTTAAATAACTGAGCAAGTAATGACGTAGTCGTTGTGATGCCCATACGAGGGCACAATACATCTTTTCGAGAATCGAATAGTTCACTTCATAACTTGCAAACTTCTTGCTAGGGTAGTAGATGGCTCACTCTTTTGGACCTGTTTCATCATATTTCCACAATACACAGCCCATGGAGTTTTCTTGTAAGGAGAGATACAAGAATAGAGGTTGACCCGGTGTAGGTGAAACTAAGACTGGTGGATTAAGCAGGTATTTCTTAATCTTTTCGAAAGCTTCTCGATAATCTTCATTTCATTCTTTCGGCTCATTCTTTTTCAGTAGTTTGAATACTGACTTATAGATCGGCATGAGTTGTGCGATGAATCGATTGATGTATTGAATTCTTCCTAAAAATCTCCTAATCTCTTTTTCTGATTTAGGTGGCTCCATATTTGTAATGTATTTTTTCTTAGTTGGATCGATTTCGATGCCTCTTCTATTGACAATGAACCCTAATAGCTTCCTTGACGTTGTCCCAAATATACACTTTGTCGAATTAAGTCTTAGGCTGTACTTCTTTAATCGATCAAACAATTTCTTTAGATTCACCAGATGATTCTCATTGAGATTTGATTTAGTTATCATGTTGTCCACGTAAACTTCTACCTCATTATGAATCATGTCGTAAAACAAAGCAGTCATGGCTCGTTGATAAGTTTCCCTAGCATTCTTAAGACCGAATGGCATGACTTTATAGTGAAAGGTACCCCAAGGTGTGATGAATGCAGTCTTCTCTTGGCCTTCTTCTGTCATTTTTATTTGACTGTAATCTGAGAGCTATCCATGAAGGAAAGCATAACGTGCCCTGCTGTATTATCGACCAGAATGTCGATGTGTGGTAACGAAAAGTCATCTTTAGGGCTAAATCTTGGTAGTCTACACACATGTATACTTTTTCGTTCTTCTTTAGTACATGAACAACATTAGTGAGCCACTCGGGATAGGTGGATACCATGAGAAACCCTGCTTGGAACTTCTTCATTAGTTCGTTCTTAACCTTAAGTGTTTATTTTGGTTTAAATCTTTGTAATTTCTACTTGACTAGCTTACTTCTCGGTATAATAGGTAACTTGTGGACGACCAAATTAATATCTAAATCGGGCATGTCTTGATAGGATAATGCGAAGACATCTTGGTACTGCTATAAAAGCTTTGTCACTTATTATTTTTGCTCAATTGTCAATAAAACTCTAATTTTGACAATCCGTGGGTCATTTTCGGTGCCTTGATTCACTGAGTTTGTATCCTCTATATTTAGTTGAACACATTTTTCATGACGCTCCATGCGTTTTTTGATTTCTTTTAGAAGATATCCAACATCTTCCTCTAATTCTTCTTCAATCCCCATGAGATCGAAATTGAGCTCGACGTCAAAGTCATATTCATCTCTTTCATACTCTGTTCTATCACAAGGCTCATTCAACTGAGACAATTTTTTGAAAATCTTTGGTATTTTGAAGATTTTTGAATTTTTAGAAATATTTGATTTTTTTTTTAGTTTTAGATTTTTTTAGATTTTGAAATATTTTTGATTTTTTTGACTTTTGAAAGATTTTTTATTTTTTTGAATTTTGTGGACTATTTGTATTCCTGAAACAAGATAAAGAAAAGTCATGCAAATTCATTAGCAACGAAGGTGAGCCCCCAAAATAGTCTTGCTCCGAGAATGAGGACTCATTATGGTTCTTAGGTAAATGAGATTCTGTTAATGGCATTTTTTTAAGGCCGTAGGGGTTCTGGATCTCATCGCGGCCTCATAAGTGATTGAGTATTCCTCCCAATTTTTGAGGACTTTTTCCTCTTCTATAGGATAGATAGGTCGGGAGAGTGGCTCTCTTGATGGTTCAGATATGACCATCACTTCTAGGTGATTGTTGTTAGAGCTAGGTATAAATATTTGAAGGGTGAGTGGAATTACAACAGATCCCCAATCAATTTTGAAAGGGAATAATGATTCTTTTTCTTCACATATTGCAACTTCTACATTAACGGGTTCTCTATCTTCTTTTTGACTCTCTTTAGAATCATCTTCGAATAGGATGTCCATGTCATCCATAAAAGAATGCGGGGACTCAACAAATGAGTCTTTTTGTGATTGAACGGGCTTGATACTTACAACACTTGACTCTCCTATGTAATTTGTTGACAATGGCTCTAACAGATCATTTAGTTTTTTTAATAATCATGGGAAGCTGACGTTGATGTATGGTATTTTACCCAAGTTCCATACATTAGGCTCTTGATTTTATCTTTGTACAAGTTGAAGCTCCCTCTTTTTGTCATTCATGTCGAAAATATCTTTTTTCGTTAACTTGAATCATAGGCCGAAGTAGATAATATGCTTTTGAGCTTTTCCCTTTAGGTCCTAATCCTTATTTTGGACGATACCCTATCTTCTTCATTGGTCGTTCAATCATCAAATTTATTTTTGACAATTCTATCCTTGTTTTCTCCTTCCCTCTTGGGATCTGGTTGATAGATGTGAACTGGAAGGCGTGATACCCCTCTTTGTCTTCAGTCATTTCTATATCAATATAGGGCACGTCCGGTGATCAGTCAACTGGTATGAGGTTCCCTGCGAAGATATAAATAATCCTCTGTCCCATGATGAATTTGACTCGTTGGTGCAAAGAAGAATGAACTGCTCTTGCGATATGGATCCAGGATTTTCCAAGGAAAAGATTGAATGCCCACTATATTCGATGGTGGTAGAGAGGTCCAATTCTCCTAGTGACTCATTTTTTATATTATCAAAAGCCTTGACGGTCCTTTTAGTTGGCCTAAGGTGAGACAAATCTGCATTTAGCTTGTGCAAAGTTTGTAGAGGACATATATTAAGAGTCGAATCATTGTCGATTAATACCTTTGCTACCATCATGCCTTTGCATATTATCACAATGTGCAATAGTTCAATGTACCCACACATTTTGTTGATAAATGCATCTTCTGTGAAGGTGACTGGATTGGGGGTCATGATCAATCCTACTATTTTTCCAATTCTTCTGGTGAGGTGGTCTCAGGTGCATGTGCACTATTAAGGACTTTGAGTAATGCGTCCCGATGATGCTCTTAGCAGGTCAAAGATACTGATTTGGGCTGGCATCTTGTTCAACTGCTCTACTATGTTATACTCACTTTTTCGAATAAGTTTGAGGAGGTCAGTTACTCCTTTATCAATCACTCGATTCTTCTTCTTTTCTAGCTCTCTTTGAAGTATCTGTTCTTCTTCCATAAGCTTTTATTTTCCTTTTTTCCTTTTTTTTCTTCTTCTGTCTGCCTCTTTTTATCTTTCTCTGTCACTTTATAGCACCTTCCTGATATGAACATATGACTAATGTCTGTGACCATAGCCTATTTTGATTTTTCCACCCTTGTCGATGTGATGATCATTGTCTTATAACTCTATGAGATGGTTTGATTTAAGAGGTATGAGAAAGGTTTAGGGGATTTGATGATCATGGGTTGAGGCTCTAGCTTTAGTTGAATGATAAGAAATGGTAGACTAAGCTTGATGGTTTGTGTAGTGAAGTCAAGGATTTGTGGGTTAGTATAGGATAAGATGAGAGGTGATCGGGCGATGGAACTTGAAGTTTGAGAGGTCGGTACAGTGTAGAGTATGATAAGGAATGGTCGAGAGAAATAACTTGAAGTTTGAAAAGTTGTTGTAGTATAGGGTATGACAAGGGGTGGTCGTGAAAGATTCGATATTTGGGAGTCAGGATAGATAGTGATGCCAGCCAATCTGATTGGGAGTTGGGATGATAATTGGTTAGTTATGTTTCGAGGTAAAGCGTTGATGCTTGAGGATAGTGATTCCTTCCTCAAGTTGACTCTAACCTTGGAACCAATGGGTGCTATCAGGATTGAAAGGTCGAAGCTTGGTTTGTCCCTATTAATGGTATTTACTGTAGGTCCATTGCCTCCTCCGTTGTGTGTCGGTAAGGGATTTTGTTTCATATTCTATTAAGGTATTTGGGTTGTTGGACCGTCTAAAACGATTATTTTCCTATTTATTAGATTTTGAACTTGATGCTTAAGTTGCCAACATTGGTCGGTGGCATGCCCTAGTGCACCCATATGAAACTCATAGAATTAATTGGGGTTGTACCCTGGTCCCTCATCGATTCCGGGTTTGGTTACCTCTTAGTGAGATATTTTCCCCTGAGTAGTGCTGGGAATAGTTCTGATAGAGTCATAGGTAGGCGAGTGAAACTCAAGGAACCATGTTGGTCTACACTGTTCGACTTTATTATTCTGGGTAAACTATGGGTTTTGATCAAACACTTAGTTATGGCCAAACTGAAATGCTTGCAGAATAGGTACCGTTTGAGGTGGGTTGACCCTGAAAGGGACCTGAGGCACTGGTGGCTTTTGGTTCACTGTTGGTGTTAGGATGAAGAAAGGTCGAACGGATTGTACATTGTTAACTTGTGCTTCATTCTTATTCTTTTTCAGAATTATCAGTTTCAGTTGAGTAGACTCCCCTGTTGGTGCCCTTAAACTGGACAAGTTATAGATCAGACCTGATCGAATATAGTCCTCAACTCGATCCGCTACTTGGACTAATAACAAGAAGCTCGTAGTTGTATAACCTATTAGATGCGTGTAGAATGAGTGGCCCAAAGTTGAGATGAATATGGTGTTTATCTCTTGTTTAGTCATTGGTGGTTTCACCTTGGAGGTCGATTCCTACCAGCTTTAGGCATATTCCTTCACGTTTTTTTAGGCTTCTGAGTCATTTTTGCCATATCATTCTTGTTCAACCCCATGTCTGTATTGAATCTATACTCCTCCAAGAAAATCGTAATCAGATCTTGCTAGTTCTTAATTCGAGAGTGATCCAACTAAAAGAATCATGAGAGAACCACCCTTGTTAAACTTCTCTGAAAGACTTGGACCAACAACTTGTTATCATCACCAAACTGGCACATGGATCCACAATAGAGCTTCAAGTGAGACAGAGGACATCCGATGCCATTATACTTCTCGAAGTCAGGATACTTGAACTTTGGTGTTAATGGTGCATTCAGGTATAGGCATAGATATCTGAATCTCATTTTATTTGCGGAGTCCTTACTTTTCATTTTTCGGATTTCTTCTTTGACTGCCTCAAGCTTGTTGGTCAGTTTCACCTTTATGATGTTTCTTACCTCGGCTGCTTTAAATTCACATTCTTCTTCTTGACTGACCTCATGTCACTGTGGGTTGTAATGAATGTGAATGGTGGTCATTGATTGGTAAGAGCCATGGATGGTAAGGTATTTTGCACTAGTGGCGGTGTTGTTGTTGTGGTTGTTCTACTATAGCCTGATTTGAGTCGGAAGCTACTACTTAAATGATGTTTGGATTTACCATCAATAGGTCCATAATCTTATCATGTTTTTCTAATGTATTTACCACCAAATCTATCTTCGAGGTGAGATCTGTTATTACTTCTATCATTGACTGTTGAGGTTTCTCTAAAGTGCTCATAGTTGGTTGCGAGCGTAGGAAATATAAATGATTATCAGGTAGCAAGTGCTTGTTTCGGGGTTGTTTGACCACCTGTGGATAAGAGGTTAAGCATTAATATATCATTTACATAATGAAGATACATGATGATTTATTAGGTCAAATTGGATCAATTGGTAATGTTGCATTAAGAAAGTCCTGAATTTCGTTGGGATTGGATTTTTTGTCAGCACGGAGCTGGGATTCGTCGACACGGAGTCGGATATTAATTAGCACTTTATCAGCAAGGAGCTAAAAGTTTATCAGCGCAGAGTCAAAGATTTATTAGCACGGAGCTGGATGTTCATCAGCATGTTGATGAAGGTTTGTCAGCATGAAGTTGGAGGTTAGTCAGCATAGAACTAGAGGTTTATCGGCATGAAGCCAGAGGTTTATCAGCACGGAGCTAGAGGTTTATCGACATAGAACCGGATGTTGGTCAGCATGAAACTGGAAAGTTATCGACATGGAGTCAAATGTTTGTCAGTACGAAACTAGAGGTTTGTTAGCACGGAACTAGAGATTTATCGGCACGGAACCAAGAGTTTTTCAGTATAAAGCTGGAGGTTTGTTAGCACGGAGTTGGAGGTTTATCGACATGGAGCTGGAGGTTTGTCAGTACGGAGCCGGAGGTTTATCGACATAGAACCGAATGTTGGTCAGCATGGAGCTTGAGGGTTATCGGCACGGAGCCAGAGATTTATTAGTAAGGAGTTGGAGGTTTGTTAGCACGGAGTTGTAGATTTGTTGGCACGGAATTAGAGGTTTATTAGCATAGAGATGGGTATCAACATGGAGTTGGAAGAACAATTTGTAAAGACAGATTACTATAAATGGATTGAGTTGGAAATTTTTTTTGTTAGCCCTTAATTCAATTATCTAAAATCAATATCGACTAGTCAGATCCCCAAGGAAGAGGTGGCGTACAATGCCTTAATAAGGACACTTTTAAGTCAACTTATTTCCTTGAATAGACGTAATCTATTCCCCTCGTTTAGACACCGACTTTGATCAAGAATTGCAATTGGTACTTTAAAATTCTTTAAAAAAAATTATTTTTTTATTTTTTTTTAAATCTAATTTGTTGAAAAATGATTGGATTCATTTGGATTGATTGTCGACTGTTGATCTTGATGGATCACATATAGATCATGGTTTGGGTCAAAATTGGAGGATAGGCTCGATTTGGGTAAAATGTGGATCGTGAACTTGATTTGGGTTGAATAGGGATCATATACCTAGTTTAGGCTAGATTAGATCGTTGACCCGATTTGGATTGGATACGGGTCGTGGACCTAGTTCAAAATAGATATGGGTTGTAGACCCAATTTGAATTGAATACAATTCATGGACCCGATTTGGATTGGATACGGGGTCATGGACCCAATTCGAAATGGATACGGGTTCATGGACCCAATTTAAAATGAATACAGGTCGTGGACTCAGTTCGGATTGGATTTGGGTCGTGGACCTGATTTGAAATGAATATGGGTCGTGGACCCAATTAGATATAGATATGGGTTGTAGACCCAATTTGTGTTAGATTCGGGTTGTGGACCCGATTTGGATTTGATACGGGTCATAGACTCGATTCGAAATGGATATGAGTTATAGACTTAATTAGACATGGATATGGGTCGTGGACCCTATTTGAGTTGGATTCGGGTCATGGACTCGATTCAGATTGAATACAGGTTGTAGACTTCGATTCGAAATGGATATGGGTCGTAGATCCAATTGAACATGGATATCGGTCGTGGACCCAATTTGAGTTGGATTTGGGTCGTGGACCCGATTCGAAATGGATATGGGTCATGGACTTTATTAGACATGAATATGGGCTGTGGACACAATTTGAGTTGGAATCGGGTCGTAGATCCGATTTGGATTGGATACGGGTCGTGAACCCGATTTAAGTTGATTTTCGATGATAGATGATGGTGAGTTTGATTGTGATCGAGGTCGATTATGTGCCACGTTAGATCAATATCAATTTTGATCGGTAGAGAGTAAGCAAGCTCTATTTGGGTCAAACAAAAGGTGGTGAGTAGTAGGCCCTAAACTTAATGATGAAAGTAGTTAATTTAATCATTTTTAGGCCTTCAAATTCAAAACAAAAATAATGTTTGAAAGAAAAGTTGTCAAGACTGTTGTAAGGGATGAAATAAGCAAATTTTTATTTTTATTTTTTTAAAGTCCATATTTAATGCATGGACCAAAGTATTTTTGTACAATTCATGCTTTAAATACGGACCAGAACATATATTTTCAACCAATTTTTTTAAAATGATGCAAAACATAAAGAAAAAATATATTACTCCATTTACCAAAGGGAACATGTACGAAATAAAAAGGTAAGACAACCTAAATTTATACAACTTTGCCATTTTGTACATTTAAACTTTGCCTTCTAAGGCTAAAAAAAGAATTACAAGATACCTAAGGGTTGATACATCATGAAACATTTGTGTCCTATGCTTCTAATCGTATTGATGCATGTGGTTATAGGTGGTTTGAGGTTACTAAATCTTTAAACCTCAATGCACATTGAAATGTTTACTTCTTAGGTTGGTGATTGGGGTAGATATTTTCCTCCCCGCCTCCTCAAATTAACGATCTAGGGGGCTTGAGAGTTTCGGCATCCGGGATTAGATTTTTAAATAGGAGGAGGTGGTTGTGCAATGTGCTATGAAGCCAACGTGCACAAATGCATTTACAAATTTGTATCAACCCTTATGATTATTAATCAAAACAAAATAAAAAATAAATATTACATGCACTCCCACAAAGAAAAGAAAACAAATAAAATCATGGAGTCAATTAATAAACAAACATGTTAGATACAAAAACAAGAACAAGAAAAAAAGTTGGATATTTTTGAAAGAAAAGAAAATAGTCAAGTAAAATTGGTTTGGACCTTCTAGTGTTCCTAATGGATTCACCAAGTTGTAGATATGAGATGTTCATCTTAGAACCTCAATGCTACATTGTTTGGAGTCACCATTATTCTTTTTTAAAAATAGGTGTGAATGAGCACCCGAAATAATTTTTTAAAATTGATTTGTGCCATTGTAATAATTCTCATTTACTAGGAAGGGCAATGTCTACCTAAGATTTAAGTAAAGAGGTCCGATTAGAGGATGGGAAAGGTATAGGCACCCCATCCTTTCCACCATAGGTGGTTACTTTGGTTTGCTATTTTTTTTTGTAAAAAATTAAGAAAATATATGAAAATACATGAGACTGCATGCTAGAAGCAGAGTGTGCATTGAGTGAAATATTTCCTTAAAATAGGGGTTTTGATTTCAATGTAACAATAGGGGTATCCTATAGAAAAGGATGACCCATGTAACCACATTATTTTTATGGACATGAATGATGATTTTGAGCTATTAGAGACACTCCATGATAGAGTTTCCTTGAGGCCAGAACCTTGATGCATGTATGCATGGTTAGAAACTTAGTGTTTCATCTCATCAAGAGGGTGACGTATTTTTTCATCATTGCCATGCATGTGTGAGTGTGTGCTTGTGTACAATATAATGCATGAGATTAAAGAAAAGAGGCTTCAACCCCCATCCTTTCGATTGAACCTTAGTCCAACCTACCGAAGGTGGGAAAAGGTGTACATTACATCTTAAGATTTTTAGAAAGAACAGAAAGTAAATGGATAGGAGAAGAAAATGCAAACTTTAAAAGTAAACTACATCCTAACCTACCTTGTCCCTTGATAGTCTTGAATGAACTTGATTCTTGAGATTGCTTTGAGAGTTGAAGGTTTTGGTTAAGGGTATATGATTTGAGATGGTAAGATTTTTGGTTGAAGGTTGAAATATGGGTGAGAGTTCTTGAGTTAGAGGATTGGGTTGAGAGAGAGTTGGATAAATGAGTAGAAAATTTTATAGAGTTTGGAGTAAAGAAATAGGGGCTTCAGAGCATGAGTTATTTATAGAAAATAAGGATATTTATAGAGTTCTTGAAGGACTTTTTGGGATTAAGTGGATCAACCTTAAAAATAAAGAGAATGGACATGAGGTTTAGGTAATTTCTTTTTGGATTTTTCATTTGTATGATGGTAAATGTGGAATTTGTGAAGAAACTTGAAAAACATTCTTTGATCTTTAATTTTTTAGTAAATAGAGATGAGAGACAAAAAACATTTTTGGGAGGGTGAATAGGGGAGTGACGTGTAAAAGTGAAGTGACAGGTGAAAAGTAGACATTGGTTCATTTGTAAATAACTTATAAAATAATGGTGGATGTCTATTTTTGAAATGAACTAATAGGAAAATAAAAATACTTTTAGGAGGGTGAGTAGGAGAGTGACATGTGTAAAGGTGAAGTAATAAGTGAAAAGTATACCTTGGTTTATTTGTAAATAACTTATAAAGTAAGGGTGAATTTATATTTTTGAAATGAATAAATGGAAGAGCTCAATGTATGTGCTTGAAGATTCCCACCTTTTAAGGGTATGATTGAAAGTTTTATCAACTTTATGGATTATTACCAAAAATCAAAGAACATTTTTGGTTTGACCATTCTTTTTTGATAGGGGTATTATTGGATTTTCACAAGAGGGAGTTGACTTTCTAATTAGATTAAATCATTGGGTATTGAAGACTTTTGAGAGATCAACATGTGTCCTCTTTTGAAGGGGTGTGAGAGAATGGGCTTAATATTGGGCTATGGACTTTGAGTTAGGAAATGGACTTGATTTATGGATAATGGGTATTAGGACTATGGACTTTATTTATGAATAATGGGTTAAGGTCTTAGGACTTGGCTTGATTAGGATATGGACATTGTTTATAGACTTGGGTTAGGATATAGGTGATGGATCAGTTAATAAAGAATGTATATGGATTCGGATTGGATCATGGAAGTGGTATGGAATTAGATTGGATTAGGGACAATGTTGAACATGCAAACTATATGACATGATGCATATATACATGAAAATAATGCTAAGTGACAATGTGGGCCCGTTGAGAGGCTTAAGTTCTTAATTAAAATCAATTTGAAAAAATTTGGATTTTCCTAATGGGTTCGTGCAAATTGGGGTGTCTACAAGTTTTAAGGAATAATTGATTAAAAATACCAAATAAGTCATGACTAAGATTAATGGACTATTTGGTGGTGCCTTCTCTAATATATATTTATTGGGTTGTATTCCTTTGTACTAACCAACGAATGTTGGAAATCAGGTATTGAATAAATATTGCTCTTTTCAGGATCAAATTGATAGGAGTTTGACATTGTATTTTTTCTAGAATTATAATCCTCATCACCATTATCAAAGCCCATTAACTAAAAAAGAATGGAAAACATTGAATGAAATTCATGTCTTTATTCAAATTCAGTCTAAAAACATGTCTTACGGATCAAGATTTGTTTTAGGTGGTGGCAAAGATATTATTCCAAATTCCAACCCAACGAAACCCCCACTTTAGTTGGGCTTGGGACCAGTAATATTAATGTAAAATATTTTTTTAATGAATTTTTAATGTTCGAAACATCTACAACAACAATTTGGTAAAAACTATTCAAAAAATAAATTAAGGAGTTGTCCTAGTACATGATAAATTGATGGGTATAGCTGATTGAAAACCAATAACAGTAGTGCACAAATATGAAGGTTCTAAAATAACAAGAACACACTTATGTAAATCAACCAAGAATTAACACACACTTGGGGTGGCATTAGAAAATTTTGGTGTGATAATAGATGGTTTCTAAAAACCTTAAAAAAGATGGAAAAACAAGATATTTTGAATACATTGAGATTAATAAAATAATTATGCGAAGGAGATTGGATCACAAGATTTTCAAGGAGAAAGGGGATTTTTTGGTAAACTATTTAGAAAGAGCTTCGAAGATTAGTTGAATTAAATGGAGATAAGTTCGAGCAAGATAGTTTCTTTTCATCTTTCTTCGAAGATTGTTGTGAATTATTGGCAACAATTACTTAGAGGTAGTAAAGGACTTTCAAGAGCAAAATTATTTGGAATAGTATCCAAATATTATCCAACCCTGAAACAATTTGATAGGAGGCTATACCTTCTCCCCCCTATTGATTGCAAAAAAGCTCCTTAGTCTTCTTATCTCTCACCACGTAGACACCTCAAACTTCCCCCAATGGCTCATATTACTCCTCCATCTCTAAAATCACACTCCCCAACAATAAAAAATCCACCCAAAACACAAATTTCAAAGAAATATATAGATTATAGAGATTGAAAAGAAGTGACTTCCTAAACCACCTATTGAAAAGAGTTATTACTATATTAAGAAATACAAGATCAAAATTGTGTAAAACCATGTAAATCTCTTGTAGTAAAAGAGTTGCTACTAATTTTGTGTATAATTATGTGCGAAAAAGGAATAAAATGGACAGTCACGTTATAGAATAGATCGAAATAAAATTTTGAAAATATAAATTTCGCTTTAAAATATAAATTTCACTTGTATAAGAGCTTAGGAACCAAAAACACATGATTTTAGTTATTTTGGGTTGTATATATTTCCATTTAAAAGGTATGGTTGTGTGAAAGAAAGTACGGTTGAAGTAGATGATCAACTTATTCGTAATGGATTACTTAAAAAACAAATTAAAAAAGAAGAAGAAAAAAAAAACAATCATAATCATAATTATAATCAAATTAATAATATTCAAGGCTTTACAACCAAAATTACATATGATGGGTTAAAATCAATGAAACATAATTATGAGCTTAGGAACTCCAAAACACATCATTTCAGTTATTTTGGGTGGTATTTTATTGTAATACCTGAGTTTTAATTTGTATCTCGAGAAAATCTAATAGTGAAATTTTAAGAAAATTCTAAAAGAAAGACTTAGGGTAAAATACTCGAATTTTATTCTGTTCATTTTTAATGAAATTTGACTTTTCTATTAGATTCAAAATGGTAAAAAAACATACTTTACCTTATAAGCATGCTCGAATTCGAGTTTTGATGAAAAAGTTATAAAATCTTCGAATGTCATGTTGAGAGGGACCTAAAAAGGTAAAATTTTGTTAGAGCAAGAATTAATAAAATTCGATCATATCAGTAGGTCTGTAATGAAAAATAATATAAAATAGAGTATTCATTTATCGAATTTCGAGTTTGAAAAGCCGAAATATCGTCAACCATCAAAATAAATGAAAAAATTACAAAAAATGCCCTCAGTTCTTTTTATATAAAAGAAAATTGATTTTTTTTATTATTTTCTTTCCAAAGAACTAAACACCAATCGATTCTCAACCCAAGGGTTTTGACACCATCTCATCAAGATCTGTCGCGAACGAGTTCGAGTTGATCGCTGACAAAGAAGAAAAGGTCATTGGCATCGATGAGCACCACATTTTCACCCCATTTGATCTACATTTTCCTTTCTTGCTCTTTGTCTCTCACCAAAAATAGTGAATGGATTTCGATACTACCCACTTAGAGTCTCATCTAATTAAATGAAGAGTCGTTTTTCATCGTAGAAAGAAGGAGAACACCTTTATCGAGGGTTTCACAATCAACTTGAGTATTTGGCACCCAAGTTTTCTCCAAATATTGTCATTTTTTAGGGAAGTTACCTTTCCATTGAAAGTGATTTTATCATCATTTTCATGGATGTTACTATGCTCTTCAAAGTGATTTTCATTGTTATTTTCTGTGGATGTTATCGATTCTCATTCTTTTGACTTCATCTTTTTCCCCCGATTCCTTTGATTGATGATAGGACTTTATTTTATATTGTAAAACCCTTTTAGTCGTGTGCTATTCACTTTTTTTGGGTTTTGATTTCCATTATTGTTGATTTTTTCAACATCAATGCGATTGTGTATTCATTATTACGATCCTGTAGGGTGTTACATAACTTTAAACAAGGTAAAAAGTAATAGAGATGTGAATGGGGTATATTTTTGGATGAAAAGCCGAAAGCAAAATGACATGGAAGAGGTACATTATTATTTCAATTTGGTGTTTGTACATATTATTCTGTCTTTTTGGATGGTTTTCTTTGATCTTTGTTTCCTTTGGATTCCCTTTCTCCAATCGTTCGACTGTTAGTTGGGTAATGAGAGAACTCTTTTTCTGCTTGAGAAGTGATTCGTGAATAAGGCTGATGTCTTCTTTTTTGGTTGTCCTTTTATATGTTGTTTCAAGTTTTTCTCGACACTAATGGCACGTGCCTAAATTTATTTCATGCACTTTTTGTTGATGCGGTTTACCATTCTATTGACTGTCGAGTGTTTTCTCTTTGAATGATTTATTATGATGTTCGCCTTTAAGTTCTTCTGGCAGGCAAGCATCAAGAGGACTTTATTATTATACCCTAAAATGGGCACACTCATAGTTTAATAAGGATTTAGTGAGAATTAAGTGTTAGTTCGTCAACAAGAGAGAAAAATAATAGAATATTAATAAATCAAAGATTGGGGGAACACTAAAAGAGATAACGATGCTAAGATTCAAGGAATCAAAGATATTCAGTCAGAGGCAAAATTGCAATAAAGTGATTTTGGTGCATTTATAATGCTATAAATAGATTGATTTTAGCAAATAACTCTTTGGAGTTTATGTACATAGTGAATTGGGCAAATAATGACCATGCAAACAGATAGTTAAAATATTGTTTAATTTAGGTCTATGATCAAATTTTGTAAACTTCTTCCCTTCTTTGATCCTATAAATAATAGGTAAAGAATAAGAAAAAAAAGTACATCTAAAAAGAGAAAATAAGTAAATCTGGGAGTGAGGAGAAGTAATTAAAAAAAATGAGAGAAATCAAATTTGAGAATTTTCTCCCCAGATCTCAGAGGAATTCTTGAGAAATCGTTGAGTAGATTTTATAAAATTAAAACATTATATTCATCAATAGAAAAAAAAAATTTACTCAAAATTGGTAGAGGATTCTCATCTTTGCTTGGTTTTCATCTCATGATATCTATTAATTTACCTTCGATATTTTAGATTTGAAGTAAGTTTCTGCTAGGGTTGTGATCGAATTTTCAGGTATGTTAAAATTTTTGATTGAATCTCAGATTTTCTTTAATTATTTTAGGATTTCAGAGGTTTTCTTTATGGTTAAGGCAAGTTTTAAGATTTTGTTTGATCCCCCTTCCCTAATCATTTTAAATTATTTTTTATCTTAGAGGAAATCCACATATGATCGTATTTAAGCAACTAAGTTTTGATCTCTCTTAGATTTGACACAAGTATTTGCTAGGCTTTTAATATAATCTTCAGATATGTTAAGGCTTTTGATTGAAACTCAGATTTTTCTCAATTATTTTCAGGTTTCACATTCTAATTTTAATATTATTTGTCAACATGATTGGTGGTTCTACTGCTAAAATTGTCAAAAAAAGATTTTGGGGAATTGATTTTCTTGAAGTTGAGATTGGCATTGAAATGGCATTTTACATTTTTATGTTTTGATATTTAATATATATATATATATATATATCAATTTGTAACATCATTGTACTTATAATTCAAGAGATTTTAATTTAGTCTTTACGTGATCTCTAATTGTAAAAATTTGATTCTTGTATGTCTTGGAACGAAGAGATTCCTAAATTGTTTTCTTTTACTATGTTATTTGTTCTATGAGAATATGTGATTTATCTCCATCTTTAGGAAAAACACCGATAATTCAATAGTGAGTGATGGTTCAACATTCTTCCTTTGTTCAATTAGAATATGGATTAGATCAAAGACTTTTTGTGTGTGAAAAATGTTGAAGTAACATTAAAATTTACATCGTTTAACACATTACTGATATGGATGTGTGTGCAGAACCATAAATGCTTTTCAGTGAGATAAGAGTGAAAATCTTGTGTGAAACGAAATAAGAGTTATCTCGATGAAAATTGTTCCGTAAGTTTGAAATTTCACTTCAGCAATGTGTACGGAATCATAGATGGTTTTGTGTGAAGCGATGTAAATTTCAATGTCACTTGAGCACAACTCTTTTTTTTAAAACGAGGTATTCCAGCCTTTTAGAGCACTTGACTAATCCTTGAGACACCTTTAATACCCTTCCCCCACATGCACCAGATAATTTCTGGAATAAACCCTTCAGGACGGCCCTTAAGGTGGGATTTGAACTAAAGACCTCCACTTCTTGATGAGATAAGAGACATGATTGGGATTTTTGAGACAAGTTGGTCAATCCAAATGTAACGTTCTAATAATCCTAACCTTATAATATATTTTTATGTTGAGTACTTTCTAGCTAGATGGGGTTCAAGCTACCTTTACACTCTATTTATATATGATATTTATAAAGGTCATGATGACTTAAAATTCCAATTATTTTGATGGGTCTCTATTTCTTTTTCTTGATAATTATTTTCTTTGATCCTAGTTCTATTTTCTATTTTTGATTATTAAGTCCTATAAGACATTGAAAAATCATAGGATTATCATAAGTTTCTTATGGCTTTTGATCTGTGTATATTCTAGTACAAGCAAACCCAATTTGTGCAAAACTAAATTGGTGCTTTAATAAAGCAGAATGTAGAGTATCTTTGTAGAATGCAAAATAACCTAAATTCTTTATTGTATTGGAGTACATGCAGAGACAATGAGGCCCTAAACCCAATGAGTTTATAATTATAAGAAATTTTTGCACCCTTTTTTGTGTATAAAATTACTTAAACTTGAAGATGGTTCATGTGAAAAATCAATCTTATTTGATGATCCTATTGATCATTCACTATGTATTCTCTTAAATAAATATGAATTTAAGTACTTAATATAATATCATTCAATGGTGATTGTTACATAGATTCATTGCAAGAGATTTCAAATCTTATAACATGGATTTGATGAACAAATAATAAGCTTGCTTTGCTTATATGAAAAAAAAATTGCATTTAGTTTTAACTTTGTCAAACTGATATGGACTCGGTTCCTTTAATCTTTTTCTTATATGAAAATAGAATATTATGTATTAGAAAAATATTTTGTTAAGGCATTTACCTTTATTTTAGCTTTTTATTCACTTTTTTTTTATCAATAATAAATTCATATTTTATTCCATTTGTAGAAAATGTCTTCGTCGTCTACGCCCCTAAGCAAATAATAGATGATGACACAAAGACTGTCCTTTGAATACCTAAAAGGAGTTAATTTATTCTTTAGATTAATAAGAGATAATGTACAAAAACTGGAGTAATGATTTATATTGTTGTCCTTGTGTTAAATGTCATAATCTTTTAGGAATGAAGAAAACATTTAGAGATATTTATACACATTTAATATGTGATCGTATAGGTACTTCTTACACGATATGGATATATCATAGAAAAATCCCCATAAGTAATGTCAATATCGATATTAGTCTAATTACTAGTAATCATAATGAAGATGCATTTTTAAGAATGGTTGATATGGTAAGTGATACATTTGGACATATTCTTGATAAAGATAATGCTCAAGATCATATAGGGGCTAGTAATCCTGCATATGTGGATAAAGTTATAACGAAGAAGATGTTCAAGTTCATGATACCAGAGGATATTCAATATAAGAAATTGATGGAGGATGCGATACAATCTTTATATTCATTTTATCGAATTGAGGATACAAAATTATTCATGATAATTATTTATTAAGAATGAAGGGTAGACATCAATGATATAATAAGAATTTCTCAGAATTGTTATAATTAATTAAAAAGATTTTACCTAATGAGAATATTTTGTTGGATAATACTTGTATTGCTAAGAAGATGGTCAAATATCTTTGTATAAAGTGCGAGATTATCCATGCATGTTGTAACAATTGCATATTATAGTGGAGAGAACATAAAAATAAGGACAATTATCTTACGTGTTGTGAAAATAGATGGAAATTAATAAATGATTTGAAGTTGAGAAGTTCACATTTATTGTGAAAAAAGTTAATTTTCTATTAACATTAAGACTGTAAATAATGTATAGTATGTCATGGATTGTAGAGAATATAACATAGCATAAAGATATGAGTTCAGTATCGAACGAATAAAGTATGTACCATTAAAGGAAATTTTCTTGTTGGCAACAAGTAAATCGTAAGTGAGACACATTTGTTGTTGAAGTACGTAATGTTTGATCAGGATTTACAATAAATGGATTCAATCCTTTTGAGAATAATAACAATTCTTATAGTTGTTGGCCTGTTGTGATTATCCCAAACAATTTTTCTCTATCCCTATGCGTACAAAATGAGTTTATAATGTTAACATTATTCATTTTGAAAAAAAGGTCTTGAGTATGATATTAACGTTTATTTACAGCCATTAATTGTAAAATTGAAAAAATTGGGATCTAGTGGAACAATAACATATGACTCTCATAAAAAGATTAATTTTATAATAAAAGTAATTTTGTTATGGACAATACATGATTTTTTCGTGTATGATCATTTATTGATTATAGGATTGCAAGAAAGTATGGTTGTCCTGTTTGTTGTGCAAGGACAGAGGCATTTGGCTAAAACATGAAAAGTTTACTTACATGGGACATAAAATATTTCTATTAAATACAAGACATCTTTTTAAGAGTAAAAAATCATAATTTAATGAACATGAAGAATAGGAAAAGCGTCATCAGCGTTTGAGTGGTTTTGAAATATTAAAACAAATGGAAAATATCCAAATAAAATTTAACAAAGTACTAAGCAATAAGCGAAAAAGGTTTGTAGATAAAATGAATCAACTGCATAGTCTAAGAAATCGATCTTTTTTATTTATCATATCAGAAAGTGCATTATAATTTTTTTAAATATTAACAATATAAACTGTATAATGATACTAACAACTAACATATATTAATTCATTTCCATAAAGCCTACCTATTCATCATAATTTGGATGTAATGCACGTCGAGAAAGATATGACAGGAAGTATTTTTACAACAATTATGAACATGAAGGATAATACTAAGGATGGTTTTCAAACCCGTCTAGATCTAACGGATATGAGAATAAGAAAAAATTATGGCCAGTAAAAAAGAATTAATTTGTACTATCTGAACAGAAATTTATTACGTACTATCTTGACTAGAGAAAGAGTTTATTTGTAAAATTTTGTATAATTTGAAGGTTCCCATTAGGTATAGTAAGTATTGAAAATATAATATGAGATTAGAGGATAACGATCTAAAAAAATTAAGTCTTATGACTATCACATCCTTATGCAATAACTATTATCAATGTTGTTGATGTATGTATTCAAGATATATTAAGCATTGCGTGTTGTTATTCGACAATTATCGATATTCTTTAATGTCTTGTGTTTGAAGGAGATCATCCGTGAAGAACTTTTAAATATGAAATAACACATTGTGAAAACATTATGTGTGTTCGAAAAGTATTTTTCACCGTCATTTTTTAATTCTATGATATACCTTGTTGTGTATTTGATAAAGGAAGCCCCCAATTTGTGAATCTGTTAGATATCGATGGATGCATCCCTTTGAACGGTAGGTAAAATATTTTACATTATGTATTTTTTTCTATATTGTATTAATAAGTTTAATATCAAGATCTAATATTCAACGCACACACATGTCAAGGTGATGAAAACGTACAAATGATATATACTAAATAATATACACACAGAGGGTTCATTATAAAGTGTTTCCTTATGGATGAGAAAATAATGTACTCCATGAATTACATATCCAATGATAGAAAAGGATGCTAAAGGCAAACATGTGAGATAGTAATGGATACTGGTAGTGAAAGACCATATACTATTGATAAAAATGGAAGGTTTGCATTCTGAAAAATGTTCAATACCAATAAACATGTAAATGGGTACTCCGTTAGTCACCTGAAAATGTTGAGTGGGAAAAGTTTGTAAAATTTGATCTTCTTATGTATTTGAACATTGTGTTAAAAATTATATGACACATTCATGCTACTTTTATGTATATGAAGTATGTTATTTATATTCAAAGCCACATATTCAATAGTCAAATTCAAAGAAGAACTATACAATAAGAAAAGACAATAGATTACAATCCTTGATTTAGACAAAAATTACAAAATGAACCAAGTTGTCTCCTAAAAGGACTTGTTGATGGGTCGAAGTTTAAAGCCATTTCATATAATGCATATTCAATAAATGGATATATTTTTTATACAACAAATTTAGAAATAAACAAAGCAACATAGAACAACAGGGTCTGTATAAAAGTTATATTTTTGTAAGGTTTGTATAAAAACTATAACTAGTTTCAGGTCAAGTTTTAGGGATATGAATATTGTGAATGAAGAAGTCATTGACTATGACATTATGAAACAAATTTTAAATTTTGATTATCATGACTTTAGAGTTACAATATTCTATAGTGACCAGATGTGTATAGAAGACGCAAATGAATATGTAGTTGATTTAAAAACAAATTTGATTTACGTTAATTTTAAAAGATTGATGAAAAATACAAAAAAAATTGATGAGCCATTTAGTCTTACTTCTCAAACAACTTGAGTATTCTATTACAAAGATGATAGTAAACCAACATATGATTGAAATGTTGATACCGTCGTTATCTTATCAGAAATTAATATTTTTATACTCTCTTTAGTTTATGGTAAGTAAGGGGATCAAACCCAAAAAAAAATGAGGGATGTTATCAAGTTAACAAAAATAAATTTAATCTAAGTTACAAATTTAAAATCTATTTTTGTATTTTTATGAAATGAAATAGAGAGTAAATGTTGCTAGAAAATAAAATAATAGAAATAAAATTTATACTAATAAAACAAGAGAAATAAATCCATTAGTAATTAGAGTAATCTAGGATTAGCAAAAAAAATTGTATTTAAGTCTATCCTTCTTTGCATTCAACCTTAATGGCTTGATGTGAGCTCCTTGGGTTGGAAGATATAGCACGAAGCTTGAAATAATACTATTATGAGGATTTCTTCACCCTCTAATGTATCTAGTCCCTACCACAAAATATCTAGATTAAACATGTTCTATCTTAATCTTATTTAAGTATAAAACATCTAAGTTAAGCATATGAGGCGTAGAGACTCATCTAAAGCTTTGATCTTTTAGAGTTGGATAAAACCTTGATGATAACCTTATAAACAACATAAAAAATATAGAAGGATAAAGAAATAAATAAAGAATTAAAACTTTCTCTTAGGCTTCTTCTTACTAAAGAGGGAGTCTAACTTATGGTCATTGCATGGATACAAGAAGTAAGAGAAACAATACTTGTATTCATGTGGTAATCAATATATACTATCTCCTTAAGAAATTATAAAAGTTATTGAAATAAAATCTTACTACAAAATAAAAATTACTGAGAAAATACCAAAGACATTGAGGGAAGAAGAGAGAAGGGACAAGGGCCCAATGACTCTTTCCTAATTGAAAAAGTGATCTATTTATAAACTTGAGGTACTCTAGAAAGATCTATAAATAGTCTCATTCACTTTTGTGTATAATATCATGTGCGAAGCAAACTGAAAAATTTCTAGGGTGATCCATCTGAGGTGGACTGCACCACATTGCTTTGTGACTACGCCACATTGATTTAGAAACATCTAGATCTCTATTTTTGCATGATTTCTTGATTGGTCTTCTTGATTGTAGTGCACTCTTGACTGATTGATTTGATGTTCATCTACATGGGTTGATTATTGACCTGTACAATGAACACATACCAAATTTTCAAAAATTATATTTATTTTGTGTAATTAAGCCTAATTAGCATTGTATAACATGAAATGTGATAAATTGAGACTTAACATACTTATTTACTTAATCTAAAGAAATAAGAATGGAAATTGAGATAAATGCTCGGGAAAAGTATGGATAAATCAATGTTTTGAGACACTAATCACATCCCCAAACTTATCTTTTTCTAGTCCCGTAGAAAGTATTATGCCACTTTCGTAGGCATTTCAACTGCATTTAACAAATGCAACAAGCCTTTAAACTTCTAGGTTACTCCTATTAGACGAGTTTAACTCGTGAGGGTTTGTAGAGAATATATCTACAAAATTCTAAATAACTTTTGAAGTAATAACGGTCAAAATCAACATTTATATCTAAAAACACAAGTTCTTTTAATATTTGTAAGTCATTTGAAAGTAATACTTGGTATGGATTCTCAACTCTTATTTCTCTATGAAAAAACTTAGACTTAAATTAACCTTTATGATATAGTGATTCGAACTTAGAAATTTTAGAGCTTTGATTTCCTAGAATGAGTTTCAACCTTCTAACTAATTTGGAATAATTGGATCAACTTAGGGTTTTATTATAAACTTAGCACATTGTCTAGGGTAGTGAGAAGTTTGGATATTCATTTAATACCTCTAAGGGACTTTATCTATGATATTCCAACGTACTCATAGTTTTACACCCAGTTTAATTCAATGGTTGCTATTCAAGACATATTCAACCCAGTTCTATATTTTTTCTAATTAGCCAACCAAATTAACAAAAAAGTTATTGTTTATCAAACCTCGATTTTGTCCTTTTTTAGGCTATCATCTTTCTTGTCAATAGGATAGATCTTGTTGTCCATTTTTTTCTTGACCTCTAGGTGTGGATTGCTTGAACGGAGTCTTGTGGATCTCTAAAATGGCTTCCTACCTTGTATTGACCCTTCAGATCGTTGGGAACCGTATATTGACATCTACGATTAGGAATAGTTTGACTGGGGAATTGACATTTCTCTTACCCTCTAAGGGAAAAAGTTATTGACCCAACTAAACTTCCATCTTAGCTATGAATTGAGCAGAGGTCTAATTAATCTGAGTTTGGGTTTGATTAGTTTACTATTGAGTTTGGATGAGTTATTGTTGTTGCTTCATCAACTTTGCCATCATTGATTCTAAAAATTATTATTGTTGGCCAGGTGAATTATAATTGGGCATGAAATTTGGAATTATGACTCTTCATTTAGTAGATTGTTGAGATTGGTAATTTACTTGTGAAATAATGGCTTGGTTCATGGAAGGACTGGCTTGTTTAAAATAACTTCTATTGTAACCTAGCGGACTACTAGATTGAATAGGTTCACTTTGTTTGTACAAAAAATTCGGATGGAACCTATTATTTGAATGATACGTTTGATTATATGAATTCTGGGTTGGTTTTTTAAGAGTACTATAGCCATTAACAACATTGGCATGTTCGACCTTGATGTATGGCAAGTTGGGACAACATTCAACCAAATTGTTGTTGCCATCGTTCAAGACACATAAAGAAGTTTGCTCGATTGAAACTTGTGAAATTGAGCGAGAATCATAGTGAGGGTTAGATGCTAAAATGGCGAAAACAACTAATTTTTTAAGATTGTTCATACCACTCACTAGATTAAATATAACGTTCTTGAAATCAGGGTCTATCTTTATCTCATACATTCCTGGTTTTCTCACAGGATTTTCTTTATTAAACTCTTCGTCATAAGTACTACAATTGTAATACCCTAAGTTTTTAATTTGTATTTCGAGAAAATCTAATAGTGAAATTTTGAGAAAATTCTAATAAAAATACTTAGGGTAAAATCTTGGATCTTGTTAGGTTCATTTTCAATGAAAATTGACTTCGCCATTGGATTCCAAAAGGTTTAAATACATACTTTAGCCTATAAGCAAGCTCGAATTTGAGTTTAGATGAAAAAATTATAAAATCCTCGAATTTTGTGTTGAGTAGGATCTAAAAGAATGAATTTTTTGTTAAAGCGAGAATTAGAAAACTTAGACCGCACCATTAGGTTCGTAACAAAAAAAATACTCAAAATGGAATACTCATTTGTCATTTTTCGAGTCCAAATATTCAAGTTACCGTCAAAACTAGAAACAAGTAGAATAATTACAAAAGATGCCGTCAGCCCTTTTGTATATAAAAGAAAGTTGATTTTCTTTTATTTTTTTATCTTCTTATCCAAAGAATCAAACACCGACCCATTCTCAACCTAAGGGTTTCGACCCATTCTCATCATGTGGCGCCCCACCAAACGCTAACACAAATCCCCATGTCAGATCTCGAGGTACTAGGTGGCACCTCAAAATTTCGGTATGGTCTCCTCTGTTTATGTTAGCATTCCAAGGCGTTCAACTTGTACTTGATAAATGACATATAATCTTGTACATATACATGCAAAATATAATACTAGCGGAAGCCTAAATACATCTAATAACGTACGATAGATTAGAGTACGGAAGTTGAAATTTATACATGTGATTATATATAAATTCTTAACTCTAACAAAACTCCTAACGCTTAGGAAAAAATCTATAATAATATTGGACAATTCGACACCACTAGGGGGTATAACCCCAATACTCACCAAGTGACGAACTCTGACTGTCTATCTGACCCACCAGATGATTCTCACTCATTTTCTATACCTGCCTCGCCAAACTTCGGATCTGAAACTAAAAAGTATGAAAAATGAAAGGATGAGTAACAATGGTTACTTAGTAAGGAAGAACACAATTTCTGTTAATAACCTCTTCTAACATGAACAAATAAGCATACTAAATCATTTTAAAATCTGTAAAATTTTACAAAAGAAACTACGATTAACTGGTACATATAGTCAGGGATGAGCAACTAAACATTTTAAAACTCACATTACATCGATCAGTAATACTCACTATAACATTCTTTTTTTTATACAAATCTAATTGATCAAATGGAAACATTAAACATACATTTCATTTTATATGTCAAAATAAGATAGCAGATCTATAATACACAATGGTGGAGTAATAGAATTTGAGAGTTGGGATTCACGATTGGATCGTTTCCAATCAGGACATGATGTTTCATAATAAAGTATTGGTTCTTGATTTTGTGGCTGGTCGCTATTTACCACACTTGCGGGACCATTTATCCGGATCAGGCTGGCCGTTTGATGTGACCGTAAGCAATAGATCTCTTTTCGATATGTCAGAACGTTCGACTACTATAAAGTGTTAGTGATCACTGACTAATCATCTTCGTTTATACCTATTAGGTGTGCATGTGATTTCCAAATATACAAACCATTCGTATACGACCACTTTTACGTTACAAGTTCACTGGTAAAGATAGAGAGGAATAAACCCGGATTCTAGTTGTGACTCCATAATCATACGCATCCCATACCACGTATGAGCTTGGTGGTCCCTATCGTACATCCCAGGATAATACACCACTCCAGATGATATGACGCACTATTCCTTCAGGCATTTACAGACTCTTTAACAGCTCATAAAATAGCTACATATATATATATATATATATATATATATATATATATATATATATATTTATTTGAAAATAATAGAGAAATTAAAAATACAAGATTTTGAATGGATATCTAGTTTCCTACTATGCAAGTGTGGCCACACGACTTAAAATAAATAACAAAATGAAAAAGTAAACATCGCCTCATGCTAACAGAAAGTAAATAAACATGCAACTAGTAACATTATCCTTGGATATCCGTTCACCAACCTACACAACACAACAATGTAAAATGTAGACATCACTCCTCAGGTGTGACTGACATTTTACCATTTCAATCTTTCAAACAAAATATCCACTTTTTGATATTCATCAACTCAATTTGAGTTCATTGAATATTATATCATTTTTTCTAATTATGAAATTCATTTTCATCAATAATATTGAAAAGGTACAATACTTAGATTAAAATGGGGTCCGAGCGATGCACAGGACCCAACTGACAGAAATAGCCCATTGAAATATCCTATCCACGTATAATTTGTTAAAAAATACAATTAAACGTATAAAATATGTAATTTCTAGTATGAATTTGAAATAATCGATTAAATTCTATATTTTTGAAAACTCATCACAAATTTTTAATAAAATCTTAATTGCAATTTTCATAATCTACGATTACTAATAGAAATTGAGAGTTCCTTACTATCTCTAGGTGACGGAATTGAAGCACGTGCGCAAAAATCGAGACAAATGACACGAAAATCGAGATGGTTTAAACTTCGAGATGGCTGATTTTTGAATCTGACCTAGTGGTTTTGAAGTTTTCGACGTCGTCGTCCTTTCTTCCTTCTATGACGGAGGACGGTTTGACCCCGAAGCCGATGAAATTCGAGGTCGAAGTTTCGAAACTCCCGTATATGAGTACGACTGATTTTTGACGATACGGGGTGAAAAAGAAACTGAAACAAAAAAGGTTGGGTGAGTTTTATAGAGAATGAGGTTGTAAACGTTTCTCCCTTCTGCGTCGGTCATCGACGGTGAACGGTTCGCGTTGAATCTGAGTTAGAACATTGAGAAAAAATGAATTTTTTTTTTTTAAAATGTTGATTGTTTTGGATGGGTTGGAGAAGATGAAGAATAAAAAAATATTAAAATTTCTATTTATATAAATTTTGGGACGAAATCGGTATTTCGTCTATTATTTCAATCGGCGATAACTTGACCGTCCGAACTCCAAAAGTAACGAATGAATATTCTATTTCACCTAATTTTTCATTTTGGATCTAATGGTGTGGTCAATTTTTATAAATTCTATCTCTAACAAACATTTACATTTTTGGCCTGAAGTGACCCTTAAAATTGACGTCATTTTTATTTTTGATGATAATTCGACTTCTTGATCTTCAAAAATGATAAATAAATTATCCATGTTCAATAATTTCTCGTTACAAATCCAATGGTATAATCGAATCTTAATAATTCTTACTCTAGTAAAAAGTCACTATTTTAGCCTGGTCCGATTTAGTAATCGAAGATTTTGTAACTTTTATGTTCGGACTTGCATTTGAGTGTGCTTGCAGGTTAAAGTATGTTTTTCGATCATTTTGAATCCAATGATGAGATTAGATTCCATTAAAAATGATCAGAAACATCCTAAAGTTTTACCCCTAAGTCTCATTTTTAAGATTTTCTTAAAATTCAATTATTTATTTTTTTCTCGAGATACGAATTGAAAACTTGGGATTTTATACATCAAGTTCTATCTCAAACGAGTCCGAGTTGATCATCGACAAAGAAAAAATTAACCAGCATCGATGAGCTACACATTCTCATCACCTTAGATCTTTATTATCTTTTATTTCTTTATATATCTCATCAAAATCAGCGAATGAGTTTGGATACGACCAACTTGGAGCTTCATCTCGTTAGTAGAAGACTCATTTTCTATTGTAGAAAAGAAGGAGAGTATTGTCGTCAAAAGTTTTGCAAAACCTCATTTGTTTTCCACCCAAATTAACCCAATCTCGACTCTCGTCCAATCCAACCTTGATTTTTGTACAAGTTTTTCACATTTGACAACTACGCACTTCAGTAGGAGACTCTCACTTCCTAATGGTAATCATAGATTTTGAAACATGCATTTAGGAATTTTTATTGAATATGTGTCATATTTGTAAATTGTAGAAATCCATTATTTGATTTCTAAGTCATAATTAAAATTAGAGATTTGATGTGTTTTTATCAAGTTTAAATATTAAATTAATGGGTGGGTCGATGGATTCGGAGAACGAAAGAGAAAACCTAAAAAATTGATCAAAAAATCAAAAGTTCGAGCAAGTTCGAGCTTATTGACGGCGCTGCCGTTAGGAACTAATGGCGCCATTGTCAAGATTGATAGCACCATCGTCAGATCAAAAAATTGGCCATACTGAAATTTGGTTTTTGCTCTAGTTTCCCCACAACTTATACATGCTTGAACACCCTTTATTTCATTAAAAATATTTAAGTAAACGTCCTCTTTAATTTTTTTTTACTTTTCATTTATTTTAAGTTCTTTATTAAAATTACAGTTTTAGCCCCATTTTAGAACAATGGGAGTAGTTTCAAGATCCAAATCTCAAAGGAGCAAAATCCAAAATTTGGTTTCAAGTACAAAATGTAAATTTCAACGTTTTCGTCAAATTTTCAAAAGTAAATATCTTTTGCGTTACTTTGAATTAGGCAATAAAAATTACATGGTTTCAAATCTCGAGTTCAAGACTTTCATTTCCATGAATCCGTTTTAAATTTCAAGAACTTTGAAAAATCAAGTTTTCAACACTTAGAAAATTTTTTTACCAACTTTTTCAATTTTGACAGTATGACTTCGCGCACTTATTGAGACCCTGTTTTAACTCAAATATAATAGTTTTTCGATTGAATGATAAAAATGAATTTGAAAGCTAGGAAAAGAAAAGTTGGACTTGAAAAGTTGAGAAGCGAAAACATAAAAAATGAAAAAATGATGAAATAGTAAAATGTTGAATAACACGTGGGGGATGATGTTTGCATTTTACATTGATGTGCTGTGTGTAAGTTGAGAATAGATATCTAGTGACAATGATTATGGTTGCATGTTTATTTAATTTCTGTTAGAGCAAGGTGCTAGTTTATGTTTCCGTTCAATTATTTACTTTAGGCTGGTGGACCACTATTGCATAGTAGGAACTGGATATCCATTTTTAGCCTTGTAGTGTTAATTTCTCTTTTGTTTTTAAATATATATATATATATATATATGCCCAACATGTTTTGTCCTACATGGGTTAGAAGTTTTGGAATGGACTGAGTTTTGGTGATGATGATCTCTATAGTATGGAAATCATCCTCATAGAAAATCAGCCCATTCCAAAACTTTTAACCCCATGTTTACAAGTTGAAAAATCGTGGACTGTTCATTTTTTGTAAACCGTTTGTGATGGGGTTAGAAGTTTTGGAATAGGCTGATTTTCGGTGAGGATGATCTCCTCACCATAGAGATCAACCTCACAAAAAATCAGTTTATTCCAAAACTTCGAACCCATGTAGGACAAAACATGTTGGGAAAATTGTTGGGTGCCGAATGGGACACACACACACACACACACACACACACATATATATATATATATATATATATATATATATATATATATATATATATATAAGTATGTATTTATTTTGTTTAGTATTAAAGAGCTTGTGAATGCTTGAAGGGATGGTGCATCATATCATCCAGAGTGATGTATTATCCTAGGATGTACGGTAGGGACAACCAAGCTCATACGTGGTATGGAACGCGTATGAGAGTGGAGTCACAATTGAAATCCGAGTCAATTCCTCTCTATCTTTACCAGTGAACTTGTATTGTAAAGGTGGTCGTATATGAATAGAGGTTTATATTTTAGGAATCATATGCATGCCTGATAGGCATAGATGAAGATGATTAGTCAGTGATCACTAACAATTTATACTAGTCGAACGTTCTGACATATTGAAAAGATACCCATTGCTTATGGTCATGTCAAACGGCTCATCTGAATCAGATAAATGGTCATCTAGTGTGATAAGCGCAGTGACCGACCACAAAATCAAGAACTAAAAATCAATAAAATATTGTAATAGCATGTCCCAACTGGGAATGATCCAGTCGTAAATCCCAATTCTCTAATTCCAGTACTCCACCATTGTGTAATATATATCTGTTATTCTAGTTTGAAGTATAAACTAAAAATCCTGTTTACTATTTCAATGTTGTCAATTGTATTTGTATAAGATTGAAAATGTATAATGAGTATTGATGACTAATGTTATGTGGAATTTTAATCTGTTTAGTTACTTATCCCTGGCTATATGTACCAGTTAATCGTAGTTTAATTTGTAAAGCTTTGCATTTATTAAAATAATTCAGTATGATTACTCGATCACATTAGGTGAGGTTATTAGTAGGAATTATTTGTGGACTTACTAAGTAATCATTGTTACTTATCATTTCCTTCCTATTTTTTAATTTCATAACCTACAGTCAAAGGGATAGTTGTAAAACCGTCGAACGAGGATCATCTGGTGGGTTATATCGACGATCAGAGTCTATTACCCGGTGAGCATTGAGACTACTTCCACTAGGAATTTGTTCGACCCAAGAGGTGTACATAATTTTTGCTTTGAGCGATAGGTCCATGTTAGTGAGAGGTTAAATTTTTGTAATCCTATATATTATTACCTTTTGCACAACTCTGATCTAACTCTATGTTGTTCGCAATTTACCATCTTCTACACCTTGTATACTTTTGGCACACACACTCATATATATCTATGTATATATATAGGATTTATTGGATATTGGCTTATTAGGTATTTGAGTTCCGTGAAATGCTAACATAAACAGAGGGAACTATGTGCAAATTTTGAGGTGCTACCTAGAACCTTGAGATTTGAACTTGGGATTTGTGTTGGTTTTTGATGGGACGCCACAGATGGTATTAGAGTTTGTTAGTAGTTTCGTATTGGGATTATGAGCTCTTCTAAGTCTAGAGTCCATAAAGCCTAGTATGACTAACATAGGATCTTAGGTTCATTCTGTTAGTAATAAACATGGTGTTAATTACTAAATTCCTAGTTGAAATAGTAATTGATGCTTTCGTAAGAATGACTTTAGCTTTATGATAATAAATGCCTTGTTGTTGATGAATATAAACGAGATGAGCAGATGAGGCATAGGCCAAGGGAGAGGACAGAACATAGTAGAGGCGGGATAGGCGTCGAATCAGACCCCCGATCTGATAGCCTAACTAATGTTGTTTATGGTATAGATGGCTGAGTCCCATAATAAGTTTAGAGAAGATATGCTCGAGTCATAGGCTAGACTAGTCGAGGAGGTGGTTGAGTTGAGGGAGCGCTAGCCTTCTTCGCAAGGGACCGACCATATTCCACCCTAGGAGCCACCACACGAGCCATGACCATAGGTTGTACTATTTGTTAGTACCATGTTTTGTCAATTACAAGGGTAGTCGTGTGATGTCATGATGTAACTACTAGAAACATTATTGTGTATTCATAACTCAACGACAAATCCAAAATATATCAAAACCAATCAAGGTCAAGGGACATCATCACCCGTGGAGCATCAGAACAGGTATATCTCAAGGGGATCAGAAGCTGTCGGCAGGAGTAAAGGACCCACCGCCAGCCACCGACCGAACAGTTCGAGATATCTTCTATCGGTGGCAGGAGCTCTAACCTGTCGGTCCCACCGATAGAATATTCATCGGTCCCACCGATGAAGATCTTGACGGTTCCACCATTATCCACCTACCAATTAACATGGGATACCTTCTATCGGTGGCAGAAGAACAATCCTGTCGGTCCCACCGATATATTAGGCATCGGTTCCACCGAATAACACTTTGTCGGTCCCACCTCCATCCACCGACAGAACTAATGAAGGAATTTTCATTCGGTGGCAGAAGCATACTTCTGGCGGTTCCACCGTAAAAGTACTCATTGGTCCCACCGATGAAGCTTGGAGGTTCCACCGTCAGTACTGTCGAAAACGCTAAACGGTAAGATTTTCGACCGTTATGATTGGTCGGTGCCACCGTTGGAATTCAGGTGCCACCGACAGAAAGCCGTTAAGAGCTCTTCCTATAAAAGAAAAGCTCTAGGCCTCTTCTTGGTTTGATCAACAACTTCGAAATTCAGCCCAAGCCAATAAGTATACTTCAAAAGGCTTAACGAAGGAAGAAGAGTCGTGAAGGGTAGTTGAAATCATGTATATCAAACTACCTCATCTTAGTTGATCAAGCTCTACTTACTCCACCCTTCAAGAGTTACATTCTAACATCGAGCGAGGCAAGAAGCCAATGTTGAAGGGAGTAATGAAGAACTGAAGAACAACAAACTCACTTCAATGGTCATAACTGTGAGTTTGATTGTTCGTATTTTAAATTCTAAAAATACACTTGTAATAGTTCACTTGATTTCTTCTTCAAAATCAAGCACTTGATTGAGTTGTGGACTCAAGTTGAGTGACAAAGGTTACTGAGTTTCCGAAGTATAAAACTCAAGGATTTTGAGTGGATGTGGTCCATTCAATCTTAGGGTTGCGGAATTAACCCGGAAAATTCTGTGTGCGATTTAAGGTGAACCAAAAACCTCAGTTTTAGTGAACACCAAAGAACCATCAATTTGGGTTCTCTTGGGATTGGATGTAGGCACGGGTGCTGAACCACTATAAATCGTGTGTCTCATATTTTGTCTCAGATTCTCTTATCTTTATGCCAATTTGGATGCACATCATGACTGATCATATCTTGCATAAATATCTTGCTTCGTGAATGTTTTAGTGAATGCACCTTGATTAACATATTCATCAAAAATTCATTCACATCCTAATATTCACATTTAGTAGAATTATAAAATAGTCCTATTCACCCCTCTCTAGGTCACTATCTTGTCAAAGCTGGTAATTTCAATTGGTATCAGAGCAGGTTGCTCTATAAAGGTCTAACCACCCTGAGTGATCCGTGACCTTACACCATGTCTAGAGCCGATAAATGGTCCTCGGCTTGTCCACCCATGTTCAAAGGCATTAAGTATGCTTTCTGGAAGAATAAAATGATGATATACATCAACTCACTAAGTAGGGATGTGTGGGACATGATTGAGGAAGGTTGGGAACCTCCCGTTGACATCATCGAAGTAGATGGTGTCACTACTTCTGTTCCGAGACCATCAAGAAAATGGACAGAACAGGACAAAATAGACAGTAGCAAGACTCTAAATGCCATTACGAGTGCCATTTCCGACGATGAATATCAACGGATATGCACGTGTCAGTCGGCTAAGCAAGCATGGAAAATTCTAGAAGCCGCTCACGAAGGCACGAGTATAGTGAAAAAATCTAAACTTCAACTCCTCCGCACCCAATTTGAAAATATCAAAATGGTGGAAAGCGAAACTGTCCAAGAGTTCTACGCACGTCTAAGTGACATCTGCAACTCTATGTTTTATGTAGGTGAAACTATCCCTCAAGGTAGAATTTGTGCAAAAATCCTAAGATCCCTACCTAAGAGGTTTGCCTCTAAGGTCACCTCAATTGAGGAATACCGAGATGTGGAAACAATGACCGTTGAGGAACTTATGGGGTCTCTCACTACTTTCGAACTCCATCTCGAAGGGCCTCCCTCAAAGGGAAAGACTCAGGTCCTGAAGACATCTTCTTCAAAGTCTACATCCAAGCGAACATCGCATATCGGATCTCAATCCTCCTCCCATGATCATAAGAAGATATTGCTTGAAGAGGATAAAGAAACTGATTCGGATGAGGAAGACTTAGCCTTGTTAGCCTCAAAGTTTCAAAAATTCTTCAAAAGAAGAGGACCGGGTAACACTAGTAGACGTAATCATCCGATAGATAGACATGCGCCTATAGGTAGAACCATGTCTAAACCAAGGGAAGATACTGAGTGCTACACATGTGGCGATTATGGTCACTACTCAAATGTGTGCCCCTCTAAACCCAAATCCAAAGGTCCACCTAGACCTAAGAATAAGGGCACAACAATGGCTGCTAAGGTCACATGGGATGACTCTGAAGAATCTGGAGACGAAGAAGAACTAGGGTCTCTATCAGATAATGAAGATCAATACACTCTTCGAATCCTTATGGCTTCTACCATTGTCAACATTCTAGATGGGGATGAACTTGAAGGAGATCTGGACTGTGAAAGTCAAAATTGCTCCTTGGTCACTTCTTCCTCTGATGAAGAAGGAGAAGATGAGGACAGTAATGAACTTGAACTCCAATCTGCATTTGACAACCTGTTCGTTAGTCATGTAAAACTAACCAAGAAACATAGTCAAGAAAAACTCCAAAAATAACAGTGGCATGCCCAATATGAGGAAATGTGCAAGGAAAAACTCTCCTTAGGACTTGAATTAGAAGATATTAAGACTCAGCTCTCTACAACCTTAGAAAGACAGTCTAGCTTGCTCTCTACATCTGAGACAGTCCTGATTGAGAAAGAGGAGATGGTAAAAAATCTTCAACAACTCAAGAATCTCCTCTCGATGGCCAACTCCACAATAGCTCGTCTAAACTTAGAATTAGTTAATCTCCGTGATGAAAACAAAGTTCTTAAGTTTGACGTCGATAGACTGCAAAAACAAAAGACTAGACTTGAGTATAATTACACTCATGGTAGCTTGGAGTTACAAAAACTTCTAGGAGTGCAAAAATCCTATGGAGATAAAGGAGGAATAGGCTATGACAGTTATACTTCTGCATCACCTCCATCTCCTCCTACGCTTGCACATGGAGAGTCATCAAACACTCAGAAAGACTCCAAAAAGATTATCACATGCAACTTCTGTGGTAGAACGGGCCACATGAAATTTGAATGTATCAAATACAAAACTATCTACCACGCAACCTCTCAGACCTCTATTGGAAAGTCTTTATCGGTTGAACAGAAGAAGCATGATAAGGGAAAGAATCCGTTGGTGAATAAAGTTGAAAAAACAAAGAAAGAAAAGTCACCAAAATGGAAGGGAACAAAGAATTCATCTTCTCCCAAACAAAACAACAATATTGGGAAACTCTTCAAACAGATTGCCTATCTAAATCTAAAAGCTAAAGCTCTTGCTGAATCAAGTATGGGTAATCAAAGTGGAAGAAGGTACCAAAGGAAAAACTCTTCCTCAAAATCACCCAAGAAGGGTAGGTCCCCTAAGAAAAGCTCACCTAGTAAGGAGGACTCTCCTACTAAATGCAATCCCCCCAAGACGACTTTACAATGTAAAGTCAAAATGGGGATAACAAGTGCCTTGTAATTCACACAGCCCTCAAAGCTGGGAATCATTCGCCTTGGTATCTTGATAGTGGTTGCTCCCGACACATGACTGGTGACCGAAGTCAATTTAGCCACTTAGTTGATTTTGATGGAGGATCAGTCACTTTTGGTGATGGCAGCACCGCTAGTATTATTGGGCGAGGAACTGTCAGTGGCCATGGATTGCCCACGGTGGAAAATGTATTGTGCGTAGATGGTTTGAAACATAACCTTCTTAGCATATCCCAAATTTGTGACAAGGATCACCGAGTGAGCTTCAATCGTGAAGTGTGCGAGATCTCCACGCCGAATGGAAAAATTATCATGAGAGGCCTTTGCACTTCTGATAACTGTTATGTTATCGAAAATTCAAGAGAGACCACAGTTAGTAACATGGCTCAAATTGATGAAGTCCAGTTATGGCATCAACGTCTGGGTCACGTTCACTACAAGAACCTGTTTAGACTTGCCTCAAAAGGGTTAGTCAGAGGATTACCCAAATTGGGTAAACAAGCAAGAGATGTCTGTGGGGAATGTCAAATTGGTAAACAAATTCGTAGTACCCATAAAAAGACAACCACTCTCGCAACCTCGAAACCCCTTGCGCTCTTACACATGGACCTTGTAGGTCCCACTAAAGTACAAAGTCTAGGGGGAAAGAGACATTTCTTGGTGATCGTTGATGATTACTCTAGATTCACTTGGGTTGCGTTTCTAAGAGAGAAATTAGATACTTTCGATGAATTCAAAAAGATCATAATGCGTATCCAAATAGAAAAGGAATCTATTGTTGGTAGAATAAGAAGTGATCATGGTGGAGAGTTTGAGGATAGTCGATTCACACAATTCTGCGATGATCATGGAATTCGACATGAATTTTTCGCTTCGAAGACCCCTTAGTAAAATGGAGTTGCTGAGAGAAAGAATCGCGTTCTTCAAGAAATGGCCACAGTCATGCTACACAGTAAACATCTTCCTAAAAGTCTGTGGGCCGAAGCTGTAAACACTGCCTGTCACATCATCAATAGAGTATATCTCTGAGCAGGCCTGAATAAAATAGCATATGAACTATGGAACAACAAAACTCTGAGTGTTAAGCACTTTAGGGTCTTCGGGAGCAAGTGTTATATCCTTAGAGATAGGAAACATTTGGGGAAGTTTGATTCGAAAAGTGATCCAGCAATTTTTTTGGGATATTCCTCAAACAGTCGAGCCTTTCGAGTATTCAATCAGAGGACCTCCGCAATTCAAGAATCCATAAATGTGGTGATCGATGATCAACCCATTCAGGAGAATGGCCCCTCTGACATTGAAGGTGAGGACGAGGGAGTCTTCCCTCTTACATCCTTGCCAGCCCCAACGTCTCTAGTTCCAGAAACACTACCTGTTGTCAAGGGTCATCCCGCCAGTCAAATCCTTGGAGATCCTCACATCGGAGTAAAAACTCGTCGGCAACTTGAGACATTAAATAGTCATCTTTGCTTCACATCCAAGTTGGAACCCAAAAATATTGATGAAGCCTTCCATGATGAATACTGGGTCTAAGCCATGCAAGACGAACTTCTTCAATTTCATAGGAATCAGGTTTGGCAGCTCGTACCAAGGCCATCTGACAAGAATGTCATTGAGACTAAGTGGATTTATAAGAACAATCTAATGAACTTGGCAATATTATCCGAAATAAAGCTCGTCTGGTTGCTCATGGCTACTCTCAGGTTGAGGGGATTGACTTTGATGAAACCTTTGCCCCGGTGGCAAGACTTGAGTCAATTCGGATTTTGATGTCCATTACATGTGTGTTGAAATTCAAACTATTCCAAATGGACGTTAAGAGTGCATTTCTCAATGGCTTCTTAGATGAGGAAGTATATGTTGAACAACCAAAAGGATTTGTTGATCCCAAACATCCTCACCAAGTATTCAGATTAAAAAAGGCTCTCTACGGTCTCAAACAGGCCCCCCGTGCCTGGTATGAAAGACTGACTCAGTTTCTGCTCAGTCATAAATTTGTTAGGGGGAGCGTTGATAAAACGCTGTTTGTTCAAAGAATTGGTGGGGACACTCTCATTGCTCAAATCTATGTGGACGACATTGTGTTCGGATCCATCGCCGAAGGATTGGCCAAAAAATTTGCTCACCTTATGCAATCCGAATTCGAAATGAGCATGGTTGGTGAACTCAGCTTCTTCCTGGGATTGCAAATTAAACAACTCGAGAATGGCCTGTTCATTTCTCAGACTAAATATGCGCGAGATTTGGTAGATCGATTTGGCTTAAAGTCTGGTAGAACACATCATACTCCTATGAGCACCACTCTTAAACTTTTTAAAGATCCTTCAGGTAAAAGTGTAGATGAGCATCTTTACAGGAGTATGATTGGTAGCCTTCTCTATCTTACAGCCAGTAGGCCCGATATCTCTTACAGTGTAGGCACTTGTGCCCGTTTTCAAGCCGATCCTAAGGAATCTCATCTCCTAGCTGTTAAGAGGATTATCAGATATGTCGTCGGTACCACGGAAAATGGACTCTGGTATCCATTTGATTCCTCGTCCATCATTGCCGGGTACACCGATGCCGATTGGGCCGGCAACATGGATGATAGAAAATCCACCAGAGGTGGTTGTTTCTACATCGGGAACTGTTTAGTTGCCTGGCATAGTAAGAAGCAAAGTTCCATATCTCTTTCAACTGCTGAGGCTGAGTACATTGCCGCTAGAAGTTGCTGTGCTCAACTTCTTTGGATGAAGCAGATGCTCGCGGACTATGGGATATCTCAAGATACGATGAGCCTCTTATGCGAAAACACCAGTGCCATCAATATCTCGAAGAATCCGGTCCAACACTCTTGCACTAAACATATTGATATTCGGCATCACTTCATTCGTGAACTTGTTGAAGAACATACCATCCGCTTGGAATATATCCCGACTGAAAATCAACTTGCTGATATCTTCACCAAGCCCCTTGATTCCTTACGGTTTGATCACCTTCGGAAATCTATTGGGGTCTGCTCATTGTGAGCAGGGCCTGTGTGCACTCGGGATGCGAAAAAAAAAAATTAAAACATATATAAAAAAAAAAACGTATGAATTTTGGAGCAGATGTCGGTGGCAGAATGAGCATTTTGTCGGTTCCACCGCCAAATTACTCATCGACAGATATCGGTGGCACCGACTAATTCTGTCGATTCGACCGACAGAACGCGACTCTTCATTTTTCAAAATTTTTTTCATTCTCTTTCTTCCTTTCTCCCTTTATTTTCCCTTCGCGCCCTTTCACTTCCCTCACTGTTCCATTGCTTCACTCTCCCTCTTACTTCGTCTTCTTCTTTCTTCTCTCTCTCTCTCTTGTTGCTTGCCACCATGATGATTCTCCTAGCCCTGTTGTCCCTGCTCTTCGTTGGGCTCCTCAGTACCCTCATGGCGCGTTGTCGCCAAACACGACCTCCTCCAGCCCAACGAAATGTTCGAAGCAAGCGTGCTTCAACATCCACTGCCCCGCCGTCCTCCTCATCGTCCTCCTCTACTGAGGCCGACGCCTCAGATGACGAGGAAGCTGATCTGCCTCCTCCACAGGGCTCACGACATCCTCCTTCGTCCGATGTCGGCATTGACGATGACCAACGCCAATATATTGAGCGCTTGCAATCCCTTCGCGATCGTCCCATCGTCTGTGAACGTTGCGTGGATCTCACCGTGGTGCACCCCTTTGGCATTCCTAATCTACTACATCAGATGGGGTGGGAGGCACTTCTGGACCTTGGAGGTGATGTGTTTCCCTCGCGGGTCCGTCGCTTCTATGCCAGTATTGTAGACTCTCATGACTTTCCTCCATCTCTGGATGTGGTGGCATTCGGCACGCCCACTCAGATCAGCACTCATGTTACGGCTGCCACCATTGCCTCCATATTGGGTATCACTTGCCCTTATGTCAGTCATCCCGATCCCATTTTCGACCTAGGGTTTCGCCAGAACGCATATATGGATGTACTCTGTGGGCGCCGGGACATCCAGTGGATCAAGGACAGTGCGATTCATGGCACAGATCTTCTCCCGTGGTATAGGCTTCTTCACAAACTATTTACCTCGAATCTCTATCCGCGTGCTGGGAACAAGATCGGCGTGGCCATGCACATGGTTGATACTTTGTACTGTGTTGCTACCAGTCAACCCATGTGTCTTGCCACCTATCTTCTTCATACGATTGTCGATTTTGCAAGGTCCGGACGGTCCTCCGGTAACCTTCCCTATGGCCACCTCATTTCCCAATTGGCTGTTTATTGTGGTCTTCCGGCGGACACCAGTCCAGTGATTCATGAAGACCATTTCACGGCTGCAACTCTCTCAAAGATGCGGATTGTCCTTCCAGATGCACCTCCTCCACCTCGCTCTGCCCGTCGGCCTGCCACTCCACCTCCTTCGGACACACCCACTCCACCTCCGCCTCCCCCCTCCGATTTTGACTCTCGGTTAGCTGCTTTGGAAGCCGGCCAGCTCCATTTGGTCCAATGGCAAACTCGTTTGGAGTCGCGCCTCAAGAAGATGAACCGCTATCTCAAGACTCTTATTCGAGGTTGTGTACCCGGGCACGCCACCTCCGATGACAGCTCTAGCAGTGCTTAGTTCTTTTTGTTACATTTTTCTACTATTTTGTTGTTTGGTTGAATTAGGTCAGGCTGTCTATAACATATCCTGTATTTATCTATCTTTTGTACCTACTCAGGTTTCTAATGAATATGTGGTTATGATTATGCATGTTTCCTTTCTGGCATTTCACTGTTGTGCTTCTCTACCACTGTTGTTGGTTGCCTTGACTGTTGGCCTTGGGGTGTTGCCCCCTTTGTCAACCACTGATAAAAAGGGGGAGAAGGAATCCCACCTATGAACACTTGTTTGAATGCAGGAATATATGATTACTGCAAGGAGTAAGGGGGAGATATCTGCGTGTCTTGTATTTGAAAATGTTTGTGCAATCTCCAAGAGCTCTTATGCTTTGTAGTAATATATATTGTGTAAAATCCTTTTGGGCTCTTCATGTAAGTGATTACTTTTTCCAAAGGGTCACAGTTGGCATTCTAGGATTGGTTTTGTCTTGTAATTGACAAAGGGGGAGATTGTTAGTACCATGTTTTGTCAATTACAAGGGTAGTCGTGTGATGTCATGATGTAACTACTAGAAACATTATTGTGTATTCATAACTCAACGACAAATCCAAAATATATCAAAACCAATCAAGGTCAAGGGACATCATCACCCGTGGAGTATCAGAACAGGTATATCTCAAGGGGATCAGAAGCTGTCGACAGGAGTAAAGGACCCACCGCCAGCCACCGACCAAACAGTTCGAGATATCTTCTATCGGTGGCAGGAGCTCTAACCTGTCGGTCCCACTGATAGAATATTCATCGGTCCCACCGATGAAGATCTTGACGGTTCCATCGTTATCCACCTACCAATTAACATGGGATACCTTCTATCGGTGGCAGAAGAACAATCCTGTCGGTCCCACCGATATATTAGGCATCGGTTCCACCGAATAACACTTTGTCGGTCCCACCTCCATCCACCGACAGAACTAATGAAGGAATTTTCATTCGGTGGCAGAAGTATACTTCTGGCGGTTCCACCGTAAAAGTACTCATCGGTCCCACCGATGAAGCTTGGAGGTTCCACCGTCAGTACTGCCGAAAACGCTAAACGGTAAGATTTTCGACCGTTATGATTGGTCGGTGCCACCGTTGGAATTCAGGTGCCACCGACGGAAAGCCGTTGAGAGCTCTTCCTATAAAAGAAAAGCTCTAGGCCTCTTCTTGGTTTGATCAACAACTTCAAAATTCAGCCCAAGCCAATAAGTATACTTCAAAAGGCTTAACGAAGGAAGAAGAGTCGTGAAGGTAGTCGAAATCATGCATATCAAACTACCTCATCTTAGTTGATCAAGCTCTACTTACTCCACCCTTCAAGAGTTACATTCTAATATCGAGCGAGGCAAGAAGCTAATGTTGAAGGGAGTAATGAAGAACTGAAGAACAACAAACTCACTTCAATGGTCATAACTGTGAGTTTGATTGTTCGTATTTTAAATTCTAAAAATACACTTGTAATAGTTCACTTGATTTCTTCTTCAAAATCAAGCACTTGATTGAGTTGTGGACTCAAGTTGAGTGACAAAGGTTACTGAGTTTCCGAAGTATAAAACTCAAGGATTTTGAGTGGATGTGGTCCATTCAATCTTAGGGTTGCGGAATTAACCCGGAAAATTCTGTGTGCGGTTTAAGGTGAACCAAAAACCTCAGTTTTAGTGGACACCAAAGAACCATCAATTTGGGTTCTCTTGGGAGTGGATGTAGGCACGGGTGCTGAACCACTATAAATCGTGTGTCTCATATTTTGTCTCAGATTCTCTTATCTTTATGCCAATTTGGATGCACATCATGACTGATCATATCTTGCATAAATATCTTGCTTCATGAATGTTTTAGTGAATGCACCCTAATTAACATACTCATCAAAAATTCATTCACATCCTAATATTCACATTCAGTAGAATTATAAAATAGTCCTATTCACCCCCCTCTAGGTCACTATCTTGTCAAAGTTGGTAATTTCACTATTGAGAGTCACGAGAACTTCCCCGTCCTAGGCACAGACATAATTGGGGATGTGGCTATAGAACTTCCAACGACTACGTCCACCAAGATTTGGAGGTTCTTCTGACGCAAATGAGGTCGATGAGTGGGTTTTGAGGACCCGAGAGATTTTGTGTACCATGAAGTGCCCGAGAGACTAGTGGGTAATAGTGATTACATTTTAGTTTAATGGGGATGCCCGCTATTGGTGACGTTCAAAGATGAATGTTTTGGGTGATGGACCTTTCGAGTGGGCCGACTTTGAGAGTATGTTCTTAGATAGATTTATATTTGAGATGGCCTGAGAGATTAAACATCATGAATTTTTAGGTTTAGTGCAAGGCAATCTATCCATTACGAATTATGAGCTGAGATTTATTAGATTGTCACGATACGCACCCGAGCTCATTCCGACTGATCTGTAGAAGGCCTGCGAATTTTTTAGAGGACTGTGACCCTACCTAAGGGCTAGGAAGTTAGTGATTGAAACCACCAGCTACAGAGATACAATGAGTCGAGCTCAGAGGGTTGAGCGAGAGGAGATGGAATTGCAGACTTCGAGGGGGGTAGACCAATTGACCTCGGGCTTCTTTCTTCCTAGGGATGATTTGGCCAAGAGGCAGGCATTTTCAAGACCGAATGCCTTTGGACCAACATATCCGTAGTACTGAGATCATACTTCGCCAAGTTATGGATTTGTTAGGGTTCTAATGTGGCCAATAGGGCCAAGGGGACCAACCAAGCAGATTTCGAGACCATCGACTCCAGCTTATTGACCACTCGTACCACAAAGACCTATACAATCAGAACCATTGACATGTTTCACATGTGGTCAAGTGGGACATATTGAAAGATTACCTTTTATTACAGTCACAAGCAGGGGTGATTCCCAGACCCCAGGACAGGGTTTATCGTTTGACTTAGGATGAGGAACCAGTTTCGGACGAGGTGTTAAAAGGTACAATATTAATTTTTAATGTTAAGATTAGAGTTTTGTTTGATACCAGTTCCTTTAGATCATACATTTCCATTGAGATTGCACAGTTGCTAGAATTAGAAATTTCTGACATGGGTCAAGTTATGAAACTATCTACACCGTTGGAAGAAGATCGACAGATAGCTCATAAACTATGTCAGAACTATGTAATTAGGATAAAGGACCAGAAGATAAGTACCGACCTCATGACATTAGATTGTTGCGACTTTGATGTCATCTTAGGGATGGATTGACTAGTATAAAACCATGCCCATGTCGATTATTTTGCAAGATCAGTAGTCTTTAAAAGGTTAGGATATCCGAGAGTCAAGGTTTGAGAATCCATATATAGAAGAGACGGTCTTTTATACAACCAGTTGGGAACTTTGACTATGTTGGAACTAGAAACATCGACGGATATGGTAGAGATAGTCAAGGAATTTGGGGATGTTTTTCTAGATGAATTACGGAGTTTGCCACCATGTCGTGATATAGAGTTTTTTTATCGATTTGGTACCGGGCACGGAGCCTATCTCCATTGCACCATACCGAATGGCCCCGGTAGAAACCCGAGAGTTGAAAACATGAATTGATGAGCTTACTAGCTTGGGGTTCATTCGATCGAGTTCCTCACCCTGGGGAGCACCGATTTTGTTTGTCAAGATGGAGGATGGGTTACTTCGATTATGTATGGACTATTGGAAGCTAAACAAGTTACCATTAAGAATAAGTACCCCCTTTCACGCATCGACAATCTTTTCGATCAATTACAAGGTGCCCAGTACTTCTCTAAGATCAACTTGCGATCCGGGTACCACTAGTTAAGAATTTAGGAGGCAGACATTTTGAAGATCGCATTTTGGACCAGGCTAGGACACTTTGAGTATCTAGAACTACTTTCCAATTTGACAAATGTACCAGCAACATTTATAGATCTGATACACCAGGTATTTTGGGAGCACCTTAACAAATTTGTCATTGTGTTCATAGATGATATCCTAATTTACTCTAAGCCGATGAAGGATGATGAGAGATACCTTAGAGTCATACTATAGATTATACAAGAGCTTAAACTATATGCGAAGTTTAGCAAGTGTGAGTTCTAGCTCCAGAAGGTGAAATTCCTAGGATACGTGGTGTCTAATGAAGGGATAGCAGTAGACCCTTCTAAGGTTGAAGCCATGTTGACGTGGAAATAGCCGAAGACTGTAACAGATATCATAAGTTTTCTTGGGATGGTTGACTACTATAGAAGGTTTATTAAGGGATTCTCCACTCTTACAACACCGTTGAAGAGACTAATTCAAAAAAATGTCCAGTTTGAGCGGGATGACAAGTGCGATACTACATTTCAAGAACTGAAGAAAAGATTGAATACCGTTCCAATTTTAGTATCACCAATTCCGGGTAAAGGTATAACGATCTTTACAGATGCTTCTGGGATTGGTTTGGGAGCTGGATTGATGTAGTTTGGGAATGTAGTGGCATATGCATCTAGGAAGTTGAAGAACCATGAGAAGAACTACCCCGTTTATATCTTGAATTAGTCGCTATAGTATTCGTACTACGCATTTGGAGACATTACTTATATGGAGAAAAGGTTGAAGTATTTTCTGATCATAAGAGCCTGAAGTACATATTCTGACAACGAGAATTAAATATGAGACAACAATGTAGGATGGAGTACCTCAAGGTCTACGACTTTACCTACCTGGGAAAAGCTACTGTGGTTGTTGATGCGTTGAGTAGAAATACTGTAGCTCATATGATGGTAAAAGAATAGCAGTTGCTTGAGCAAGCCATAAAAATAGTGTTTGAGACTTCAAGGAAAAGGTACAGACCGCACATTTACCTGGGTACATTGAGGATCAAAAATTAGTTGATAACATAAATTAGGAAAGCCCAGAAAGTAGATGAAGATGTGGGGGAATAAGAGCCGAGAGCTAGGGACCTGACCAACCTAAATTGGTCGAAAGGATTAAATGAGATTATCAGATTTCAAGGTAGGATGTGGATACCGTAGGAATCACAATTGAGCTCTAACATATTGGGTAAGGCACACCATTCTCGATATTCTATCCACCCAGGAGGTACGAAGATGTATAAAGATTTGCGAATAAATTTTTAATTTCCGATTATGAAGAAGGTAATTGTAGAATATGTAGGTAGATGCCTAACCTGCCAGCAGGTCAAGGCAGAACACCGCAACCCAGCAGGCTTACTCAAACTATTACCCATAATGGAATGGAAATGGAAGCATGTGACCATGGACTTTGTAGTACGATTATCGAGAGTTAGTGATGGATTAGATGCCATATGGGTGATTGTTGATTGACTGATGAAGTCGGCACACTTCATTTCAATTCGAGATCGATAGACTGAGCCAGATATACATAGCTAAGATAGTTCGACTACATAGGGTCCTAATTTCTATAATTTCAGATAAGGATCCTAGATTTACTTCTCGATTCTAGGAGAGTCTACACAAAGTCATAGCTACTCAGTTGAACTTCAGTATAACTTTTCATCAACAGTCTAATGGACAGTCTGAGCGAGTTATTCAGATTTTAGAAGACATGCTATGGGCATGTGTTTTACATTTTGGAGGTGGTTGGAAGCGTCACTTACCGTTGGTGGAGTTCTTCTACAACAATAGTTTTCAAGCTAGGATCGACATGGCACCATTCGAGGCTTTATACAGTAAGTTGCGTTGACTACTGATAGGTTAGGCAGAGACATGAGATGCCATGGTATTGGGACCCAAGATTGTTGAGGAAACTACTGAAACAGTACACATTATAAGGACAGACTAAAAACTGCTTAGAGTAGACAGAAAAGCTATGTATACAAGCGACGCAGACCTTTGGAATTTCAAATTAGGGATAGAATAATCTTGAAAGTATCCTCCCGAAGAGGAATCTCCAGGTTTGGATTGAAGGACAAGTTAAAGCCACGATTTGTGGAATCATTCGAGATACTTGAATGGATAGGTCCAATAGCTTATAGATTAATTCTACCTCTACAACTTGAACAGGTTCACAACGTATTCTACGTGTCCATGTTGAAAAAGTACTTATTAGATCCTTCACACGTGGTCAATTTGTGGGAGTTAGAAGTAGATGAGGATGTATCATACAAGGAAGGGGCGATACAGATATTTGACAGGAAAGTAAAACAACTCAGATGCAAATCTATTCCTGTGGTTAAGATATTGTGGAGACACCACAACATTGAAGAAACCACATGGGAAAAAGAGGTCAAGATGCAGGCTAAGTACCTAGAACTATTTTGAGACTATGGTATGATTTTAATTTCGATGATGAAACTTTTATTTAAGGGGGGATGATCTAATACTTGGAATTTTTAATTTGTATCTCGAGAAAATTTAATAGTAAAATTTTGAGAAAATTCTAAACGAAAGACTTAGGGTAAAATACTCGGATCTTGTTAAGTTCATTTTCAATGAAAATTGACTTCACCATTGGATTAAAAAATATCAAAATATATATTTTAGTCTATAAGCAAGCTTAAATTCGAGTTCGAATAAAAAAGCTATAAAATTCTCGAATTTCGTGTTGAGTGGGATATAAAAGAATGAATTTTTCGTTAAAGTGAAAATAAGAAAAATTCGACCATACTATTAGGTCCGCAATGAAAAAATATGCAAAATGGAATACTCATTTTTCATTTTTCGAGTTCGAATAGTCAAGTTACTGTCAAAACTAGAAACAAGTGGAATAATTACAAAAGATGCCCTTAACCCTTTTATATATAAAAAAAGTTGACTTTCCTTTATTTCGTTCTCTTCTTCTCCAAATAACCAAATACCAACCCATTCTCAACCTCAGGATTTCGACCCATTCTTATCAAGTTCTATCACAAACGAGTCGAGTTGATTGTCGACGAAGAAGAAAAAGTCATGGGCACCAACGAGCTTCACATCCTTAATAACTTTTTATTAATCATAATCTCACTATGTTAGTAATTTTTAACTCTAGCAAGTGTGCAAAATCTCAATAGAATTAGAAACCGTACTTTCCAAAACATCATCAGAGACAAGTACTTTCTCCTAGGTCACAACCCCTGTTATGACTGTGATAGAGGCCACTCTCTCCTTATATGTTCCACTTGACCACATGCATAACATACTAGTTTTATCTTTTTGAGGTGGTATAAGTATGTTATACAATTTTCTCTCCATCAAGAATGATAAGTGTCATTTCTACTGAAAGCCTAGACACTATCAGAAAGATTTCTTAAAACGTAAGGCATGGTTCGAAAAGAAAAGTAAGCCAAGTATTTTAGTATGTTTCCAATCAAATTTGGCAAAAAGTTCTTATAATACTTGGCGGATTGATTCTGGTTATACCACTCATGTTTCAAATACGATGTAAGGATTCCTTATGACACAAATCATAAATCCAAAGGAAAAGTTTGTTTTTAGGGGGAATCGAGACAAAGCTTCAGTTTAAGCCATTAGAATGTATCGTTTGATTTTAGATACTAAAAATCATTTAGATCTTTTTCAAACTCTTTATGTTCCTTCTATTTCTCAAAATTTAGTTTCTTTATCTAAACTTGATACAATTGGTTATTCTTTTAAGTTTGGAAATAGATGTTTCAGTTTGTTTAAGCACAATCCATTTTTTGGTTTTCGGTGTTCTTTATACAAATTAAAACTTGACAATTTGTTGACTTTACATCATAATGTTAGTACTAAATGTGGTTTAGTTGATGAAAATTCATCTTACTTGTGGCATAAATGTTTGGGTCACATATCTAAAGAAAGAATGCTGAGATTAGTAAAGAATGAAATCCTTTCTGATTTGGATTTTATTAATTTTGGCATATGTGTGGATTGTATTAAAGGAAAATACACAATTAAGAAAGCAGCCACAAGAAGCACACTACTCCTTGAACTAATACACACCGATATATGTAGGCCTTTTGAAGTTCCATCTTTTATGGAGAAAAGTATTTTATCACTTTTATTGATGATTTTTCACGTTATGACTATGTCTATTTGTTGCATAAAAAATCTCAATCAGTAGACATCTTTGAGGTGTTTATTAATGAGGTTGAAAGACAACTAGACAGAAAAGTGAAAATTGTCAAGTCTAACAGAGGTGGTGAATATTATGGAAAGCATGATGAAACTGGACAATGCCCTGGTCTAGTTGCTAAATTCCTTGAAAAGCATGGCATATGTGCTCAATACATAATGCTAGGTATACCGCAACATAATGGTGTTGCAGAAAGGCGTAATCGTACTCTAATGGACATGGTTAGGAGTATGTTAAATTATTCTTCTTTATCCTTATCTTTATGGATGTATGCTTTGAAAACCACCATGTATTGGTTAAACAAGGTTCCCAGTAAGATAGTTCCAAAGACCCTTTTTGAGCTGTGGACAGGAAGGAAACCCAGTTTAAGGCACTTACATGTTTGGGGTTGCTCGACAGAAGTAAGGATTTATAATTCACATAAAAAGAAATTGAACTCAAGAACAACCAGTGGTTTCTTCATTGGTTATCCAGAGAAATCTAAAGGTATCTTGGTCCTAGTACGAGAATAGTTGAAACTAGAAATGGTAGGTTTATAGAAAATGGTGACATTAGTGAGAGTATGGAATCACGTAAATTGAAAATCCAAAAAGTTAGGGTGCAGGTTTCTTTACCTATAACTTCTTCTCAGATTGTTGTTCCTATACTTGTTGAACAATTTGACAACTTAGAATAACAACAAATGAATGACTAAATTCCCATAATGAAATTATTGCAAATGAACCGGTAGTGGATGAACCACATGAAGTAGCATTAATAAGGTCTCAAAGACAAAAGAGGTCTGTTATTTCTAATGATTATGTGATTTATTTACAAGAGTTTGAATATGACTTAGGAATTGATGAGGATCTAGTTTCGTTTTCACAAGCCATAAAAAGTGTTAATTCTATTAAGTGATCAGATGCCATAAAAAAATAATCGAAATCCATGGATCACAATAGAGTCTGGGATTTCATCGAATTGCCTAAAGGTTGTAAGAGGGTCGGTTGTAATGGGTCTTTAAGACCAAACGTGACTTAAATGGTAATATCGAATGATTTAAGGCTAGACTCGTTGCCAAGGGTTTTACTCAGAAAGAAGGTGTTGACTATAATGAGACCTTTTCTCCTATTTCAAAAAAGGAGTCCCTTTAGAATTATCATGACGATGATAGCTCATCATGACTTGGAATTACATCAAATAGATGTGAAAATCGCTTTTCTAAATGGGAATTTAGAGGAAGAAATTTAATTGGATCAACCTGAGGGTTTTTCAGTTAAAGGAAAGGAACACATGGTATGCAAACTTAAGAAGTCAATATACGGACTTAAACAAGCTTCCTGACAATGGTATCTTAAGTTCAATGATACCATCACTTTTTTTGGATTTAAAGAAAACACCGTTGATTGGTGTATATATTTGAAGGTCAATGGGAGCAAGTTTATATTTTTGATTATGTATATTGATGATATTTTGCAAGCTATTAATGATCTTGGCTTATTACATGATACCAAGAAATTTATCTCTAAGAACTTTGAAATGAAAGATATGGGTGAGGCATCCTATGTAATAGGAATTGAAATATTTCGTGACAAATCACAAGGATTGTCTTAGAAAGCATATATTAACAAAGTTCTAGAAAGATTTAAGATGGAAAAGTGCTCTGCAAGTGTTGTTTTAATTCAGAAAGGAGATAAATTCAGTCTTATGCAATGCCCAAAGAATGAATTGGAATGCACAGAAATGAAAAGGATTCCTTATGTATCTGTTGTTGGGAGCTTGATGTATGCTCAAATTAGTACTAGACTAGGCATCAGTTTTGTTGTCGGAATGCTTGGCAGGTATCAAAGTTGTCTAGGTTTGGATCATTGAAAAGCTGCAAAGAAAGTATTGAGATTCTCGCAAGGAATGAAGGATCACATGTTTACTTATAGGAGGTCTGATCACCTTGAGGTGATTGGATATTCAGATTCAGATTATGCTGGATGTGTTGATACATGAAAATCCACATTTGGCTATATGTTCCTTTTAGCTGGAGGAGCGATCTCGTGGAAAAGTGCGAAGCAGTCTATCATTGTTGCATCCACTATGGAAGCTGAGTTTGTGGCATGCTTTGAGGCCACTGTTCATGGTTTATGTGTCAATCGATTATATTATCACCAACCTCATGATTGCGGATCCATTAACAAAAGGATTGTCGCCGAAGACATTTAAGGAATATGTCAAAAAAATGGGCATTATTGGGTACCATTATTGACATTATATTATTGTTTTATGTTTTTTTATGGATTTGACACTCTGAGCTCATTTAAATATTGTTTCTGATATTTGAATATCCTATTTTATTTCTTTGGTATATGTACAAGATGAATTATGTGAGTATTAACAGGATTTGTTTCTTACAAAGACATTATTGTTGGACCATTATGGTATGTCTCATTATTGGTCATGTTGAGTTTGAAACTAATATTATGATACATGGAAGGAACTATGTTGAATTAATGACGTATGACCGCTATGATTCTTATTAGTTTTTGCTTAATAATGATTTATGATGTGATCAATGTAAGAAAGGATTTAGCTTACACTATGCATATTATGATTATATTATTAAACCATGAAGTTAAATAATGTCACATGGGCCAAGTGGGAGAATGTTAGATATTGTTATGTGGCCCACGTGACTTATTAGCTATATTCTACTTGACTTTAATATATATATATATATAGAAAACTACTTTTTGAGCTAAAAGCAGGAGTTTGAGTCTAGCCCTTCGGGTCTTTCCTCGAGTTAATTGCTTTATGTAGCTCTGAGCTACTCCCCCCGAGGGGGTTAGGGGGGAAACCTGTCCTTGTTAGGGGAAAGGGGTCACCCTTTCCGGGTCGCCCTTTCCCTCACCGACCCGGATCGCTATTCCTTGCCCAAGGAATAGAGTAAGGTCCACCCTAAAAAAAATCAAAAAATCGATCTTTTTAGCTCGAAGTTTTAGCTCAAAAAATCGTTTCTTACCTGCCTGGAAAAGGAAAATCCTGACCTGACCTTATAAGTCGCTATGAGTTTCTACACACACATATATATATATATATATATATATATATATATATATATATATATATATATATATATATATATATATGATTAATAATATTAAGTGCCAAAAATCCTATTGGTCAATTAAGGAGACAGTTTCTAAATAACCGTTCACGTTGATGGAACGTGAAAAGATAAATATCCTATTTTAGACTTCGTCTTCTCTCTACCAAATAACAAAATACAATTTTCTCTCCATCAAGAAACGTGTGTCAAACTAAATCGGTCAAGAGAGATAAACCAAGTTTTCTCTAAGAATTTCTTTTCTGCAAAAAAATTTTCTTCAAGATTTATCTCATGGATCAAGGTATGTCTTCTCCTAAACTATAAAATTGTGAAAATCATTTTGTTCAAAGATTTTGACTATAAAGATTTATGCAAAATTAATGTTTGATTTGCATAATAAAGAATCGTTTACATCTTCTATTAAGGAATGCCATGTTGTAATTAGAATCTTCCACTTAGAAGCTTTTGGTCCACAAAATTTAGGCATATATCACTAACAATATACCTGAGTGTAGGTTCCACTTGTTGTTATGTCTTTACATAAACCATTCTACATCGTTCATACCATAAGTGATATACGAATGCACAAAAGGTAGTTTTCTTTATACCATTAATCAGAGACTGCTCCTTTTGAATCTTTTAATAGATTCATTAAATCTCCTCTGCCCAAATCCCACCTATTCTTGAGATGGGGCATGTTAAAGAAATTGTTGTACCAAACATATAGATCATTATCTGTGTTTGCCAACATTGGTTTTGAATTAGTCGCCAAAACACTTATTATCTATATTCCAAGCATGGTTATTAATAGGCTTGTCAACGGATATATATCCGATCGGATAGTACTATATCAGAATTCAAATAAAAAAAAAACAATATTATCCGAATTCGAATTCGAATTCGATCGGATATCCCTAACAAATATTCGAATTCAAATTCGAAAAATATATCGGATATCCGATAATATCCGATCCGATAAAAAATCTTGCAAAATACCATCGTCCTCAATATATCAGAGTTCGCACAGTCGAAACCCACATATTTCCTCCTAAAAATCACTCCGACTGGTTCAGATCGGGGAGAGAGAGAGAGAGTGAATATGTACATGTGTTCTCGTAGGCCGGAGAAGACGTGTCAGAGTTCGCACAGTCAAAACTCAAAACCCACAGATTTCCTCCTAAAAAATCATTTCGACTGGTTCGAATCAAATCAGAAAGAGAGAGAGAGAGAGAGAGTGTGTGTGTGTGTGTGAGTTAATATGTACCTGTATTCTTGTCGGTCGGAGAAGACGTGTCGGAGTTCGCACAGTTGAAACTCGAAACCCACAGATTTTCTCCGAAAAAGGCACTCTGACTAGTTCAAATCAGATCAGAGAAATATACCTGATGGTCGTCGATCGAAGAAGGTGTTACGGAGTTTGATCGAAATTCATAGTTCCGTTGACTGGTTCTTCTCGTTTTAGCTTTTAAGGTGGTTAGAGAAGATAAAGTTTTAAAAATAAAATTTTGTTGTATAACACGAATACGCATCACCATATATATACATATGTAAAAATTTTGTTGTAAAACATAAATACATAATATATATATATTATATCGAAGCAGATATTATCGAATTGGATATCGCAATATCCGAATTCGTATCCAAAACGTATTCGAATTTTAAAATGACATCCGAATCTGAATCCAATATCCGAAAATTTCGGATAATATCCGATTTTTTTGGAATTCAAATTCGGATTTCAGCTATCCTTTGACACCCTTAGTTATTAAGTTGATTGTAATTCCCAACTATCTAAAAATTGATTTGGCTACTTTTTAATCTAAGAATTGTAGAAAACTAACCACATATGGTACTAATACTTAGCTTTCTTATCTAAATATGAAAAATTCAATGATGTGAAACATCCTAGAATAAGGGAACAACTAGCTAAAGCTTAGATGAGATTTCTTAAGTTTTTGTGTGCCATTTCTGTAAATATTCTTGTACCTACCAACATTGGTAATATCTGTGAGGTTTTGGTGGGACAATTATTACATGGTCATCAAGCTAATGTTCTTATATAACAAGAAGAATGTTAGGCTGAAATTTTCAAGCCATCAATTGGGTTGGAGTTTTTCAACCTCAAGAAACATTCATAATGTTCTTCCAATAAGAGACATCAATAGTGGCAAATGAACAAATAACTTGATAATTCATAGAAGATAATGATTCCTTAAAGGGAAAGGCTGAAAATATCCATCCATCAAACTCTAATTCATAGCTAATATTTAAAACCATAACAAATCAAACACGTACATTGAATCTAGATTTTGTTTTTAACATGGTAATTGTGGCGCCCCGCCAAACGCTAACACAAATCCCAAGGCCAAATCCCAAGATACTAGGTGGCACCTCGAAATTTCGGCATGGTCTCCTCTGTTTATGTTAGCGTTTCACGGAACTCAAACCTGATAAACAAATTTATAACAAAACCTGTATATAAAAATGTAGATACAGGAAAATAACAGCGGAAGACTAATTACATCTAACATACAAGTAGATCAGAGTGCGGAAGATTTATCAATATACAGGTTTACCAAAACATTCTCACTCTAACATAGGCCTAAACTCTCAATCCAAAAACTACACACATCCTGGATGAAACTGACAACGCTAAGGGATGTGGCCCTAGTGCTCACCAGGCAATAAACTCTGATCATCGATCTGATCGACCAGATACTCCTCAATTACTTACTCTATGCCTGCCTCGGTAGCTGCAAGTGTTGAAACTAAAAAAAATAGGAAGGAAAGGGTGAGTAACAATGGTTACCCAGTAAGTCCACAGCCAATTCCTACTAATAACCCTTCCTAAGCATGATCGAATAAAGCATACTGAACATTTTAATACATGCAAGGTTTTGCAAGATAAAATACGATCAACTGGTACATATAGCCAGGGATGAGCAACTAAATAGTTTAAAAGTAACACATAGCATCAATCATCCATACTCATTATACATTTTCCATTTTATGCAAATAATGTTGACAACATTGAAATAAATTACATGCTTCTCAGTTTATAATTCGAAATTTAACAACAGATATATAATACAAATGGTGGAGTATTGGAATTAAAGAGTTGGGATTCACGACTGAATCGCTCCCAGTCGGGACATGATATTCCTCAATAACATCGTAGTTCCTGATTTTGTGGCTGGTCGTGTCTACCACGCTTGCGAAATCATTTATCCGGCTCAGGCTGGCCGTTTGACGTGACCGTAAGCAATGGGTCTCTTTTCGATGTGTCAGAACGTTCGACTACTACTAGATTGTTAGTGATCACTGACTAATCATCTTCGTCTATGCCTATCAGGCGTGCATGTGATTCCCAAATGACACTCCACTCGTATACGACCACCTTTACAATACACGTTCACTGGTAAAGATAAGAAAGGAATGGACCCGGATTCCAGTTGTGACTCCACTCTCATACGCGTCCCATACCACGTATGAGTTTGGTGGTCCTTACCGTTCATCCCAGGATAGTGTACCCCTCCGGATGATGTGACACACTATCCCTTCAGGCATTCACAAACCCTTTAACAGCTCACAAAATAGCTACGTACATATATGATTTTTCATTTAAAACAAAAGAGAAAATAACAGAACAGGGTTGAGAACGGATATCCAGTTCCTACCATGCAACCGTGGCCAATCGGCCTAAAATAAATAACAGTACTCAGCGCAAGCGCTAACATAATCGAAAATAAACATGCAACCCTTTCATTAATAACCTGGATATCCTTTCACCAACCTACACACAACATACAATGTAAAATGCAGACATCACCCCTCGGGTGTGATTCTGACATTTTACCGTTCATTCCCTTTTCCCATTCTCTCAACATTCTCATTTTTCATCCTTTCAAATCAACCATTCATTTTCAATCTTTCAAAGTCATTCTTTTGGTCTTTCCATTGAAAACCACCGAAGTTTATTCAAAAATAAGGTCCCAGCGATGCTTGGAACCAAAGCTGTTAAAAATAGAGAAAGCTGGTGAAAATTTGGCAAGTGTCAGAAACTCAAATTTTCAAAGTTCTCGAAATTGAAAATGGGTTTTTCGAAATGAAAGTCTCGATCATGAGATTCGACACCATATAGTTTTTGTAATCTAATTCAAAGAAACGCGAAAGTTATTTCATTTTGAAAACTTGCCGAAAACGTCGAAAATTACGTTTTGTTCTTTAAACCAAAATTCGGATTTTGATCCTCTGAGATTTAGATCTTAAAACCATTCCCATTGTTCCGAAATGGGGGGTAAAACCTTAATTTCATTAAAGAACTTAAAGTAAATGACATTTACTTAAATGTTTTTAATGAAATAAAGGGTGAGAAATAGTGTATAAGGTGTGAGGAAGTCAAGCCAAGAGTCAGAGTCTGTTTTTGACTCAGAACAGTGCTGTCGGTAGCAGAACCTTGTTCTGTCGGTGGAACCGATGGTTCCTGCCGACGGAAGAAAATTTTTGGTGGCAGAAGCTTCATTCTGTCGGTGGAACCGACAGAATGCCTTCGGCAGGTGCCGGTGGCACCGACCCTACCTGCCGACAGCCTGAACCTCACTCGCGATTTTTGGGTTTTTCGATCCCTTCTTTGGATCTTTGTTCCATTCTTCAAATCCCTCAATCCACCCACGAATTCAACATTTAAAATATAGATTAAACACATCAAATCCTTATTTCTAGCATGAATTTCGATTCAAATAAAGATTTCTATGATTTAAAACAAGCAACACATTTTTAACAAAATCCCTAAATGCAAATTTCAGAAATCTAAAGCTACCAATAAGAATTGGAAGTCCCTTACTTGGTTGTGAACGCCAAGGGTACAAGCTAGCACTATAACTCAAGGTTGGATGGCTCAAGAGTCGAGGTTGGGCTGACTTGGATGCGAAACGAGCGAGGGTTTGCAAGGTATCCAACAATGACGCTTTCCTTCTCCTCTAAAATGAAGTATAGACCTAGCTCCTAACTCGATGAAGCCCTCGGACGGAAGATGTGGAGGTTTACTTGAGCTACCCGGCTGGTTTTTGATGGAGGATGGAGAAAACGAACAAGAATGAACAACCAAAGGTGGTGAAGTTGTAGCCCTCGTCGTGGCCGACAACTTTGCCTTCTTCGTCGAGGTTCAACTCGGACTCGTTCGCTCACAAACTTGACGGAAATGGGTCGAAACCCTAGGGTTGAGAAGTGGCTGCCGTTTGATTTCCTTGGAAAAGAAGAGAAATGAAATGAAATAAAAGAAATAAGATTTCTTTTATAATAAAGCTGAGGGTATACTTGTAATTTCCCCATCATTTCTAGTTTCGATCGTAACTTAACTATTCGGACTCGGAAAACGACAAACGAATATACCATTTCGAATAATTTTTCACTACGGATCTAATGGTATCATCAAATCTTTTCGATTCTCGCTCTAACGAAATTCCACTATTTTGGGTCCCACTTAACACGAAATTCGAAGATTCTATAACTTCTCTATCCAAATTCGAATTCGGATTTGCTTACAGGCTAATGTATATATTTCGATCCTTTTGAATCTAATGGCGAAGTTGATTTTCCTCGAAATTAATCATAACCAGATCCGAGTATTTTACTCTAAGTCTCTCCTTCGATATTTTCTTCCAAATCTCACCATTTAATTTCCTCGAGATATGAGTTGAAAATCTGGGGTGTTACAGTAATGAATGTCAAAATAAGGGTAGATACACCTAGGGCGTGGAGAACCCTTGATTGGCTTTCACCCTTAATTTCTCCATAATAACTAATTAGACGGGATATATGAAATCTTGTCACTAATTGTAGGCAATTTGATGGTTCTCTTCACCCTCAATTTCCTATAAAACATAACATTGTTAGTGAGTGATTAAAAAAACTAATTGGACATAACAAACTAAAAAATAAAAGTAATGAAATCTAACCTCCTCCTTGAACAATGGCATCTACGACTAGTACTCACGCCTTTCACACCATCGTCCCCTCCCCTAGCAAAGCACCCACCCTAGTAAGTCGTGTGACTGTCTTATATTCATAGTTCCACCCTCTCCAACAATTTGGTCTTTTGGAGTAATTGTTTGGTTAACAAAGTAGATCAATATTTCAAGAAGGTTCCTACTGGGGTTTCCTTATAAGTTGAGTCAATTCCTCTATTTTAATGGATTCACTTATTGGCCTTTAAATCTGACACACCACTATAAAACTCTTTATTATAAGCCCTAGCTTACTTTAATATAATAATACGAGGGTTCTAATCCATGGATTGGGGAACCAAGACACCATTTGCTCAATGGTCTAGAATTCTACTATGAACTGCACCTCAAAGGTTGGACTATATTGATTATCAAGAGAGATTCCATTGAAATATAGGCATAAGCCAAAACCATGCAACAAATAATCACCCTCATCATTAGCCTGAATCTTAAAGTGAATTCCCAGCAAAATAACTAAGGAACAGAAAACTTGCTTGTCAAACTATATCATCTGCTTATATATATATATATATATATATATATGCAAATCCAATTACAAACATGACTGTATACAACACTTTATTAATAAAAAATTGGGCAATACAAAATTTCAAATAGGAATCAATGGTAAGCTTTAAATGCCACTAAAAGAAAAAAAAATGCATGATTTAGAGAAATTTTGTTTTTGTGAAAAGATTGAACATAGAAATTAAGCTCGATAGACAAAAAAGTACATATGCTGGACCCAAATAGCAGTAAGAATAGTTTAACTGATCAGATAGATCATAATGGTTAAAGACAGAGATCAACTTAACATAAACTATGCATTACCTCCATCCTCTGGGATATCAGAAGTCCACAAGGTGAGGTTGTCCCTAAGAAGTTGCGTGATTAAGTGTTATCTTTGTAGATTCTTCGTTTAGGTTATCTAGCTCAGAAATAGCTTCATCAAAAGCTTGCAATGCAAGGTGGCAGGCCCTAAGATATGGGATTCCCAAAACATGCATGGAGTTACACGGATTTTGGGTTTTAAGTTCATAAATCACATTACTCAGAATGAACAATAATTCTATGCATACCTTTCAGGTCAGTTCATAATCTCATAATAAAAGACTTCAGTGCCAAACCCAATCGGATTGGATGTGTAGGAGGTAAATCAGGCGTTGCTATACTGGAGGCCATCTGCAGACAGTTAACAGGAACAGATAAGCAAAAAAGGAGTACGTGGAAAGCAATCTTGTCTTATATTTTCATTGTTTAACAGGTCAAATCACATGCAATTTTCCATCTAACATGCAAGATGCACACAAGTTAAAATTTTGTGACTCCAAGAAGACAATTACCAACAATGGTTTCCAATTGAATGAATAATTGATCTGGATCCTAAAAATAATAATTGCTTTTGAATAGGCATGAGTGATAAAATGAAATAAAGCAGCTTTATCTGACCTCATACCTAAAGTTAACATAATAAAACCCAAATTGAGACTGAATACCCACAAATTGATTAAGAGGATGGTGCCCACAAAAATGTGATGTACAAAAATGAATTGATCCAATCACAACATGATATCACATTCACAATGAGAAAGTTGGGGTTCAAGAATAATTCGGCAAGAGTGAGTTTTGGAAAAAATTGGTAAAAATCAATGGAGTCAGGAAAACATTGAATAAATTTAAAAATAAAAATATGTTTTTAAGTATAAAAATGGATATATATAAATAATAAGAAAACACTTAAAAAATACTAAAATTAAGAATAATATGAGATTTTTTTAATAAATCACGATTAATCGTGATTTTTTGAAGAAAAAAAAATACTTTTTCAAAAACTTTGCAATTTGTTGAAAATCCATGATTTAATCGACAACTATTAAAATAGCTATCTTTTCAACAACAACAAAATTGCAGATTTTTGTCACCTTGATCCTATTAACCATTTGTGACTTATCCCATTCGACTGAATAATTGAACTATTTCAGAAGTAAACACATGAATTTCTAGACTTCTCGAGATATTCAAATCCAAATTATGATTTCAAGCTCAAATAAATGCAGATCAAGCAATTAAAAATGTTATGTTAGCTCCATCGAAAATAATTCTAATTTAACATTCATAAAGAAAGCAAAATAAACAACATAGCTCAAACATATTCAGTGATTGATCAGCAAAAATAGTTATAATTTGACATTTATAAAAATAAAAAATAAAAAATAAAAAGCAAAATTACCTCATATGCTTTCAATGATTGATCAGCAGCATCTGTCCTCTCAGTACCAGTCTTAAACTCCGCAAGATAACAATAATAATCCCCCTTTCCTGCAACCAAGCAAATTTCCAAACCCTAAAAAGCCCAAAAAAATCCACAAAATTGGAACAAAAGCCATCCGACACACCAAAATCCCTCACATCTTATAGTAAAAAAACAAAGGATTCTCCAATAGTAGCTGAAGGAATCAAATGTTCATCAATTACAGTCATGATATTGTTACAGATGCTCGAAAGCTCTGATTCAACCTTTTGTCGATACTCTTTGATCCGTTTCGCGTTCTGATCATTTCCCTTGACTTCTTCCTTCTATTTGATTGACGAAAGGATCCCCCATAAAGCTTTTTGTGCTCCAATTACGTTCTTATACCCTACAAAGAGAAGATTTCGCTTTTCTACAGTAAATTCGACATCAGCATTCGTAACTTTCTTCATCGAATCCACAATTTCTGTAAAAACAAAGAAACAAATAGAATTAAAACCTAATAATTCGTCAAGTGATTCAAATCCTAACCCTAATCAAATTGGCATTCGAGGTCCACAAAAGAAAAGAAAAAAAAATCCTAACTATCGTATCGCTTCGCTTATTCTGCAAGTTTAGCAACATAAACAAAGCTCTCACGTTCTTTAGAAGAAGCCATGATTGAGGGGATGTAAGAGCGATCTAGGGAGAGATTGAGAGAGAGAGACTGAGAGGTCGATCACGGGAGCGACTGAAAAAGAGACATGAGAGATCAATTGAGGAAGCGACTGAGAAAGAGATATGAGATTGATAGATTGATCGAGGGAGGGAGAGAGAGAGAGAGAGAGAGAGTAAGGTTCGTTCCAAATTCCAATAGAATGAGATGGTGATTTTCGATGTTTAAAATCATGGTTAAAATGGCTTTTAAAAATTAAAACATTTTAATACTATTTTTAAATAAAAACGACTTAATGCCGTTTTAAATGTGTATTCCTATTTGACAATTTTTTTGTAATGTGATTCAAATTGTCAGGATCAACAAATCAAATCATTAATATCAATAATTATAAATTGTTGGTCTCGATGTTTGAACATTAATCATTGAGATCAATGATTCAAATTGTCGAGAATGATGCTTTGAATGGTTGATCTCAACAATTTGAATTACCAATCGTCATGATTTGAGTTCGAGGTTTTATTGGAGACTTGGGATGAAAAGGCATAAGAAAGAAAGATTTTACTAACTTCTTGTTAAAGATACAATGTCTAACAAGGTCTATCCATTAACTAATTTTCCTAAAAAAAATATTACTATTATAAGGTCCCTCACAATATGTGTAGATGCGTAGAGATGTGTATCTGCGAGAAATGCCATAAGGAATTAGAAAGACGTCCCCTGCTACAATGTCTAACAAAGATATCACCCCAAAATTTAGAGTTTAGAAAGTTGTTCCTGTTGCAAGGTCAATTAACTAATTTTTTTCAAAAAATACCACTCTTAAAAGGTCCCTTACAACATGTGTAGATTAGCACATATGTGTATTCGCATGAAATGCCACAAGGAATTTCCTTCTAAAAATTATGAATTTTTTGATAATGTTTTTTTTTTAAATTAATGAAATAATAAATGCTATTATAAATGTCATACACAACTATTTTAATTGAAGGGGTGGAGGTTGACAGAACACCATAAATGGGAGATTAAGGTGGAAAATTATTTTAATGAAAAATTTTGAATTCAAAGAAAAATGTACAATCATTAGGGCATAAAACTACCCAGCCAGACCCACTTTATCGTTACTATTAAGAAATATTACTTAATAGGCCATGACCCTAACTTTTCTTTCAATTTAGTCCTTGATTTTTGTGGGTCATCAAAATAGTCCATTTAGTAAATCCCTATTTTTAATATAGTTTCCGACCCCCACTTGAGACATTTGTCATAGAAATTGCCCTAACCATTCAAAGTCATCATTTTTGTCCCCAAAAAAATGGATTATCGGTATCCCGATTGAGTTTTGGAGACTCTATTCTGATGAAACGGATTTTAGAATAAAGATGAAGCCATTTTCTAGGATTTTTCATGCATTTTGAAGAAATAGGTAAAAAACTACGATTTTTTTCAATTGTTTTGCTTTATTGTAAGATGAAAATCATGTGTTCTTCAATACTCTTATCAATTACAGCGCCGTGTATGTATTATGTATTTCTTTATAGTATGTCAATGGACGAGAAGTTTATTTTGAAAGTATGATGAGATGATTACTTTATTAAATGATTTGATCGGTAGATTGTTACTTATTATATTTATTTTATTTTTCTTATTTCAATTAATATTTTTGCAAATACTATATTATATAAAAAAATCTGCATGATTTAAACTTCAGAATGATTATGCGTTGCATATTGTAACTAGTTGTTAAAACAGTAGATTTCTTGGTGGGTGTAGACACCCCATTTTTGCACTCGCCTGATTAATCAACTCGTCAACCCGATCGCAACGGTTCCCAATGATGGATGTTTATTCCAATGCTTTATTTTGTTACCAGATATGTTTCAGAAATCCGGATGAGATATCTCGAATTGACAAAACTTAGAAACCACGCTACGCTAGGAAAATACGACCCCAGGAAGATAGAAATCATCATTTTGCAAATCAAAAAGAAGCTTCACGATAAAAATCACTAAAAATGACCAACTTACCCAAATACCCCTAACATCAAAACAACCCTAGAGCCTACATTATGCTTAGGAAAACCCATTCAAACATATAAAACAAAAAATCGAAATCAAATAAATCATTTCGCTAATTTTCACAGAATTTGACAAAATTACGAAAATACCCCTCATAAAATTCACAACCATTTCACACAAAAAATTTTATAAATGAAAAAATCAACATTCCCATTGAATTTCTTATGAAAAACTGATTCCAAAACATCCTGGACCATTGAAAAACGACTTAAAACGTAAAAAATCCTCTCCGAGGGTAAAACGGTAATTTTACAACTTTAATAATTAAAATTTTTAAAATTAATAAATAAATCATTAAATAACGTAAATTGAAACATTAAAATCAATCAAGTAAGACTAAAGTCAAGATATTAAAAGCCAACCAAGAAAGACTAAAGTCAAGATATTAAAAGCCAACCAGGAAAGACTAAAGTCAAAATATTAAAGTCAATCTCATAAGACTAAAGTCAAAATCCTAAATCAAAATCCTAATCTAAACTAATCAAGTCAATCTCATGAGACTAAAGTCAAAACCCTAATCTAAACTAATCAAGTCAATCTCATAAGACTAAAAGTCAAAACCCTAAAGATTAAGTCCATCTTATGAGACCAAAGTTTAAACTCTAATTGAAACCCTAAAAGAAACCCTAATCAAACCCTAATTCTTCTAAAAAACTTTATAACTAGGAGCCTCCACACCCTATTTTCGTATCAAAGAAAAAACCCTAGAAAAAGTAGGTGAAGAAGCCTCCACAACCTCCCCAAAACCCTAATTTTGGAGTCCCAACTCCTTACCTAACACCCCTACTTCGATTTTAGCCTAAAAAATACTTAGAAACCTTTCAAAAACACCCCAAAAAATCCATAATAAATTCAAAGCATCCAGATCTAAGAAGTAGATACCTTGCCTCGGAGATCAGAAATCAGATCCGGAGACAGAACAAAGCAAGGAGTACGGTACAAGGAGCAGTTTCACTAGATCTGAGGGAATAGAACCTTTGCGTATCGAAGGTAATATTTTTCTATTTTTTTATCTAGGTTTGGGTCATTAGCAATGTAGTCTTACTTGGGATAAGTAGAGACTGGTATTGGCCGGGCGGGGTTGGTGCCTAACACCTTCTAACCCCGTAACATGATCCCCGGATTCAGATTTTCTGTAGTAGATTAGTTTTTTTATCCATTTTAGAGTCAGTTTGGTTCCTAGACCATAATAACTAGGTGGCGACTCCCAAACCTCAAGGGTCAAAAGCGGATCCGCACACCCCGCGGATCGAGGGCACTTTCAGTGGGTAACTTCCATTACTCACCCTACCATTCACCTTTCAAATTTTGTAGTTCTTGAGGAAACATTTATTAAGGATGAGATTTATGAGGAAGTACCCAAGGTTGAGTATGTGGATAAGCAACCACCTCCATCAGTTTGAGTGGTCCTAGAGTCTTAGTAGTTATTTAATTTATGTTTCAGATTGAAACTCTTATGTTAAGGTCTTGGTCCTGTGTGACAATTTCTATTCAGTACCATCATCTAGTTATGTCTTGTTTTAGTCAGTACGATTCTTATTTTGAGACTTAAAGATTTTGGATCATAATTTGATTGTTATTAGCTTCTGCACTCTGTTAACACTTAATATTTGTAACATCCCGTATTTTTAACTTATATCTCGGAGAGATCAGATAGTGCTAATTCGAGGAATATTCTAAAAGAAAATTTAGAGTAAAATACCTAGATTATGCTATGTTCGTTGTTGTTGAAAATAGACTTTTCCATTAGTTTCAAAACAATCGAAATATATACATTAGCCTGTAAGCAAGTTCGAATTCGAGTTCGGAGGAAAAAGTTATAAAATCCTTGAATTTCTATTAAGTGGGACCCAAAATAGTGAAATTTTGTTAGAGCGAGAATCAGAGAAATTTGATGACACCGTTAAGTTTGCAACGAAAAAATATTAGAAATAAAATATTCATTCGTCATTTTTCGAGTCTGAATAGTCGAGTTATCGCCAAAACTAGAAACCATGAAAAAAAATTACGAGTTTACCCTCAAGCCTCTTATTTAAAAGAAAGTTGGGTTCTTTTTATTCATTTCTCTTCTTCTCCAAAGAACCAAACGATATCCACTTCCCAACCCAAGGATTTCAACCCATTCCCATCAAGTTCCAGCGCTACCGAGGCCGAGTTGAACCTCGACGAAGAAGGCAAAGTTGTCGGCCACGACGAGAGCTACAACTTCACCATCTTTGGTTGTCCATTCTCGTTCGTTTTCCCCATTCTCTATCAAAAATCAGCAGTAGGGATTTTGATATTACCCATTTGGAGTTCCACTTAGCTTGAAGAAGAGTGATCCATTGTCGTTGGGGGAGGAAGGACACCTTCATTGAGGGTTTCGTAACTAACCCGACCGTTGGGCCCCGAAATCGTTTCAACCTCGAGTCTTTGTTGCCAACCTTTGATTTTCGAGTTAGTTAAGCGTCCCGACAACCACAACCAAGTAAGGGACTTTCAATTCTTAGTAGTAACCTTAGATTTCAAAAATGTGTATTTAGGTTTTGAAACAAAACTTATTGCTTGCATTTAAATCATAGAAAGTTGGTGTTTGATTTCAAATTTATGGTAGAAGTAGATATTTTAATTATGTTTTATCAAGTTTTAACAACAAACTCGTGGGTGGGTCGAATGATTTGAAGAGTAGAAGAAAAACGAGAAAAATGGATAAAAAACTCGAAAGTTCGAGTGAGGATTCAGTGTTGTCGACGAGAAGGGTCGGTGCCACCGACACCTCCCGAAGGCATTCTATCGGTCTCACTGACAGAATCAGGGTTCTGCCACCGATAAACCCAAAGCTCGCGTGAAATTTTATGCTGTTGGTAAGAGGTGTCAGTCCCACCGATACCTATCGAAGGTCATTCTATAGGTCCCACCGACAGAATCCTTGTTCTACCATTGACAGAAACAGTTCTCATCAGAATCGATTTCTGACTTTTTCCTTAACCTCTTCATTGCCTATACTTGATTTTCTACCTTTTATTTCATTAAAAATATTTAAGTAAATGTTTACTTTCCATTTACTTTAAGTTTTTAAATGAAATTAAGGTTTTACCCCCCGTTTCGGAACAATGGGAATGATTTCGGGATCTGAATCTCAAAGGATCAAAATCCAAATTTTAGTTTCAAGAACAAAACATAGATTTTGACGTTTTTAGCAAGTTTTCAAAATGTAATGACTTTCGCGTTACTTTGAATTAGACTATGAAATTTATATGATGTCAAATCTTGTGTTCGAGGCTTTCAGTTCCAAAAACCTATTTTAAATTTTGAGAACTTTGAAAAATTGAGTTTCTGACACTTAGTCAAATTTTTACCAGCTTTCCTTATTTTTAACAGCTTTGGTCTCGTGCATCGCTGGGGACCTCGTTTTGAATAAATCTTGATATTTTCGATAGAAAGACCAAAAATGACTTTGGAAGATTGAAAATGTATGGTTTGATTTGAAAAGATGAAAAGTGAGAATGTCGAGAGAATAGAAAAGGGGATGAACGGTAAAGTGTTAGAATCACACCCGAGGTGTGATTCTGCATTTTACATTGTATGTTGTATGTAGGTTGGTGAAAGGATATCCATGTTACTAATGAAAGTGTTACATGTTTAGTTAAGATTATGTTAGTGCATGCGCTGAGTACTCTTATTTATTTTTAGGCCGAGGAGGCCACAATTGCATGGTAGGAACTTGATATCCATTCTCGACCCTGTTCTATTAATTTCTCTTTTGTTTTAAATGAAAAACATGATATATGTATATATATATATAGCTATTTTGTGAGCTGTTAAAGGGTCTGTGAATGCCTGAAGGGATAGTATGTCACATCATTCGGAGGGGTGCACTGTCCTGGGATGTACGGTAGGGACCACCAAGCTCATACATGGTATGGGACGCATATGAGAGTGGAGTCACAACTGGAATCCGGGTCTATTCATTTCTTATCTTTACTAGTAAACGTGTATTGTAAAGGTGGCTGTATACGAGTGGAGTGTTATTTTGGGAATCACATGCATTCTTGATAGGCATAGACGAAGATGATTAGTCAGTGATCACTAATAATCTAGTAGTAGTCAAATGTTCTAACACATCGAAAAGAAACCCATTGCTTAAGATCACATCAAACGGCCAGCCTGAGTTGGATAAATTATCCTACAAACGTGGTAAACAGCGACCAGCCACAAAAATCAGGAACTATGATGTTATTGAGGAATATCATGTCCCGATTGAGAGTGATCCAGTTGTGAATCCCAATACTCAAATTCCATTACTCCACCACTTGTACTATGTATCTGTTATTATATTTCGAATTATAAACTAAAAAGCATGTCTATTATTTCAATATTGTCAACTGTATTTGTATAAAATGAAAAATGTATAATGAATATGGATGATTGATGCTATGTATAACTTTTAAATTGTTTAGTTGTTCATCCCTGACTATATGTACCAGTTGATCATATTTTATTCTGTAAAACCTTTCATGTATTAAAATGTTTAGTATGCTTTATTCGATCTTGTTTAGGGAGAGTTATTAGTAGGAATTGGTTGTGGACTTACTGAGTAACTCTCGTTGCTCACATTTTTCTTCCTATTTTTTTTAGTTTTAGCACTCGCAGTTACTGAGATAGGCGTAGAGTCAGTAAGTAAGGAGCATCTGATTGGTCAGATCGACGATCAGAGTCTATTGCTTGGTGAGCACTAGGGTTACATTTCTTAGTGTTGTCAGTTTCATCCAAGATATTTGTAGTATTTGGATTGAGAGTTTAGGCCTATGTTAGAGTGAGAGTATTTTGGTAAGCATGTATATTATTAAATCTTTCGCACTCTAATCCACTTACATGTTAGATGTAATTAGTCTTCCGCTGTTAATTCCTGTATTTGCCTTTTTATATACAGGTTTTGTTAAATATTGGATTATCAGGTTTTAGTGTTCCGTAGAATGATAACATAAATTAAGGGAGCCATGTCCAAATTTCGAGGTGCCACCTAGTACTTGGAGACTTGGCATTGGGTTTTGTGTTAGCTTTTGGCGGGGCGCTACAATATTATTTATTTCATTTTCTTTATAATTGTTTATTATGACATATTCTTTCATTATTATATGTTATCATAGGATGGGTTAGTTAATCATTCTTTAAGATCTAACATAGGAATCTTTGGGATTCGTGTTGGATTTTGGGGCGTGACACATATGCTATAAAACTAAAATCTTGAAATGACTTACATTGGGTTTCCTTCCGCTCCATGCTTCATATAGTGTTTGTCCTTTGAAACCGATTGATAAGTGTATTGTAGCTTTAACCACTTCAGCCTAAAAGATATTTGGAAGCCTCCTTTTTAAACATATTTCTTGCTGCTTCAACTTGATTTTATTTTTGCACTCTACTATTCCATTTTGTTGTTGAGTGTAGCTTGCCGTTAGTTATCGATGGATGCCCATATCACTACAAAACATGCTGAATTCTTTGGAAGTAAACTCACCTCTACGATCAGTGAGTAATGTGGTAATAGGATTACCACACATATTTTCAACATGTGATTTAAATTGTTTGAATATAGAGAAAGCCTCAGATTTTTCTTTCATAAAGTATAGCCATGACATCCTCGTATAATCGTAACCACTTTAATATTAAAATATTTGTTCCCACTTAGTGACAACATTTGCATTGTGCCACATATATCGGCATGTACCAGCATCAATGACTTATTTGCTTGCCAAGCCTTACCCACCAGAAATTGTTCACGATGTTGTTTCCCATAAACACATGCTTCATACACTTTACCATCATGTTTCACTAATGGAAAACCAACTGCCATATTAATTTTATGCAAAAAAATGTAACCCATCAACGTTCAAATGCTCAAATCGTCTATGCTACAACATAGAATCTTCACTAGACGTACTAAACGCATTGAATGAAAATTTTGAAAATAAGACTGGAAACATCTTAGTTTCTATCATTTTAACATAGAACACCAACTTCATACTTTTCTTATTATAAATCATGCATTCATCATGATCAAAAGTGGCAATATAGAAAATTTTGAGCCCACCATCCCGGGAACATACGTAACATCATGAATGACTTTATCTCTTGCCACTATAATAGTACCAATTCGAATTTCATTTTGACTTGATTGTTATCACCCATTCTTACTTGTGGTTTGACAGGTTCATCAATTTCCACAAAGTAATTTTTATTGCCTGTCTCCCAATACCACACTACATCATTTTTATTTTCTTCATGAAAATAGCAATTTGTTTCAATGTGGCCATATACATTAATTCCTCTCCATATGATCTGATTAGATTAACAACTGAACTAACCAGTGAGAAAAATTCTTGAATTATCTTAGAACGTTTCATAGATGCTTCTTTTGAAGAGGTGGCAGCCATAATCCTTGGAAATATAACATCATCCAAGGCCTGTTGAATTATGAACAGAGCCTTTTCACCCTTGTTTTGTCTGTCCCTCAACTCTTTACTTTGAGCTGCTGTTCAACATTATCTACATATCCATTTTCAACTAGATCTAAGTAAAAAAAAAGAGTATCCATCTTAATGCACCAGATTTAGTAGTTGTTACCATTAAAGATGGGACTATTCGTATTACCTGTCATGTTGACTTTAATAATTGCTACCTTCTAATATGAAGTCTTGTTTGTGTACCCACTTTTGATCAGGCCCTCCTATTTGTTGATCTCGTAACTCTAGAAGCAAAGTGAGAAGAGATAAATAATTATAGAGGACAGCTTTTTATTTTTAGAAGAGATGTTTGGGATGGCTCCATGATCTTAGCACACTTGGGGGACTGCTCCCTAACTGTGTTTGGATTGATTCTTATTAAGGATTATAGAGGATCATCCATTGCTCTTGCTCTTCGTTTTTTTGTTGTTCATCATTTTTGGTTTGCTACCTGTGAAGATCTTTTTGGATGATTGCTTCAAACTCTCTTTCTTTCGTTAAAAAACTTGAGAGAAACAAATCTACCATTTTCTATTCCTTATAAGATGATAGACACACAAACATATCGATGGAACAACACACAACATACTTATGGGTTATATGCTAGGTCACGAAGATGTGGAATACAAAATGCTTAGTCTGGAAGATGGTTATTTTATCTTCAAATTTACTTATGCTGGAAACTATGAGCTTTTGGACCATAGGAGGAAGGTCATTAATCCTGCGAAACTGATCATCAAGTTTAAAGCCTGAAAGGGAGTTTGTCAAATCAGTGCTTACTCTACTTGGATAAAGGTCCCTAGGCTTCCTTCCAGTACGATTTTGATTCTGATTCTGGTCAAAAGATTGCCTAATTAAAACCGACCAATCCACCTTTTGCTAGGATCTATGTGGAGGTAGATCTGGATTGCAAATATCCTTGAGAAACCAATCATCAAGCTTGGAAGTTGTCCTATTTGTAGTGAGTAATGTGTTTAATGCTTTAAACATTAGGTTCCGTTTGATATAGTTGTCAAAATCTATTGTTAGATTATGTTGTAAGAAGTTACTGTTAGAAATAATTGTAAAAAATTGAAATAATAAAATATTTATTTAATAGAATTTTATAAAAGTACTGTGCTGTTTATCAGAATCTAATAATTATTCTTTGATACAGCTTCGAGATTCTGTTGTATTATAATAAAATGACCAAAATACTCTTAATGTTAATAATACACCCAACATACATAAAAAAATTATCAGAATACCCTTATATATATATGATAAATTTATATTAAAAAATTAAAAAAATAATTATTTTAATTTGAAAACGTTTATAATTCTATAAAAAATTATAAAAAATTTATAATTCTATAGAAATTTCAGTCGCATCTCACCTTGAAAATAGATATGAAATTTTCTTGATAAATAAAATACCTGCATAATACGTAATCCAACATCCACATTAAATCGTATATAGATAACACATCCACATAATATCTAATTTATATTCTGACATCATTTAAACATAATAATCATAGCTAATATAATAAGTAAAATTGAAATAAATAAATAAAAATGAAAAATATACATCCAACAAATGCCTACAAGATATATTTTTCATTTTTCTTATTTGTCTTTATTACTTTATCTTGAGTAACATTATCATTGATAATGTCATGTTGCGCCCCGCCGATCACTAACACAAATCCCCATGTCAGATTTCAAGGTACGAGGTGGCACCTCGAAATTTTGGCATGGTCTCCTCTGTTTATGTTAGCATTCCAAGGCGATTCAACCTGCACCTGATAAACGACATACAATCCTGCATATAACAAACAAAATATAATACTAGCGGAAGCCTATATACGTTTAATAATGTTCGATAGATCAGAGTGCGGAAGAAGAAAAATTATATACAGGATTATACAAAATTCCTCACTCTAACAGAATTCCTAACACTCAAGACAAATCCATAAGACTACTTGGAGAAACTGACACCACTAGGGGGTATAGTCCTAGTACTTACCAGGTGACGGACTCTAGTTGTCTATCTGACCAACCACATGATCCTCATTCGTTTTCTACACTTGTTTCGCCAAGCTTCAGATCTGAAACTAAAAAAAATGGAGAAGGAAAGGGTGAGTAACAATGGTTACCCAGTAAGGAAACAAACAATTTCTGCCAATAACCCCTCCTAGCATGAACGAATAAGCATACTGAATCATTTTAAAATAATCAAAATTTTACATAATAAACTACGATTAACTGGTACATATAGCCATGGTGAGCAACTAAACATTTTAAAACTCACATTACATCGATCAGTAGTACTCACTATAACATTATCTTTTTATACAAATCTAATTGATCAAATTGAAACAATAAACATGGATTTCATTTTATATATCAAAATAAGCAACAGATACATAATACACAATGGTGGAGTATTGGAATTAGAGAGTTGGGATTCACGACTGGATCGCTCCCAGTCGGGACATGATGTTACAATTCTTCTCGGGCTTTTAGTTCCTGATTTTGTGGCTGGTCGCTGTTTACCACGCTTGGTTGACCATTTATCCGGCTCAGGCTGGCCGTTTGACGTGACCGTAAGCAATGGGTCTCTTTTCGATGTGTCAGAACGTTCGACTACTATAGATTGTTAGTGATCACTGACTAATCATCTTCGTCTATGCCTATCAGGCGTACATGTGATTCCCAAAGATACAAACCATTCGTATATGACCACCTTTACATTACAAGTTCACTGGTAAAGATAGAGAGGAATAAACCCGGATTCCAGTTGTGACTCCACTCTCATACGCGTCCCATACCACGTATGAGTTGGTGGTCCCTACCGTACATCCCAGGATAGTACACCACTCCGGATGATATGATGCACTATCCCTTCAGGCATTCACAAACTCTTTAACAGCTCACAAAATAGCTACTTATATATATTATTTTCATTTGAAAACAAAAGAGAAATTAACAATACAAGGTTGAGAATAGATATCCAGTTTCCTACCATGCAAGTGTGGCCACCCGGCTTAAAATAAATAACATAACAGAGCGCCTCGCGCTAACAGAAAGTAAATAAACATGCAACCAGTAACATTATCCCTGGATATCCGTTCACCAACCTGCATACAACACAACAACGTAAAATGCAGACATCACCCCTCGGGTGTGACTCTGACATTTTACCGTTTCATACCCTTTTTCCCTTTTTTCGACTTTTACAGTTTTCAATCTCTTCATAAAATATCCATTTTCTGATATTCATCAACTTAATATGAGTTCATTGAATATTAAATCACATTTTTCAACTATAGAATTTATTTCTATCAATAATATTGAAAAAAAATACAAATTTCATATCAAAACGGGGTTCGAGCAGTACACAAGACCCAATTTATGGCAATAACCCGTTAAAATACCCTACCCACGTATAATTTATTAAAAATACAATTAAACATATCAAACATGCAATTTCTGGCGTGAATTTTTGAAATAACAAAATAATTCTATATTTTAAAAATACATTCAAATTTTTCGATAAAATCATAAATGCAATTTTCACAATCTAGATTACTAATAGAAATTCAGAGTTCCTTACAATCACTAGGCGACGGAATTGAAGTACGTGCACGGAAATCGAGGCGATTGGCGTGGAAATCGAGACGGACCGAACTTCGAAGCGGATGATTTTCGAAACTGGCTTGGTGGTTTCGAAGATCTCGATGTGCTCGTCTCTTCTCCCTTCTACGACGAAAGACAGTTTGACCCCAAAATCGATGAAAACCGATGTCAAAGTTACGAAATCTCCGTATAAAAATACAGCTGATTTTTGACTATACGGGGTGAAAAAGACGAGAAAACGGAAGGAACTTGGTTGGGTTATGTAGAGAATGAGGCTGCGGACGTTTCTCCTTTCTGCGTCGGAAGACGATTTGACCCCGAAATGGACGAAATCCGAGGTTAAAATTTTGAAGTTTCCGTATCCAAATACGGCTGATTTTTGACGATATCGGCTGAAATAGAAAGTGAAATGAAGAAAGGTTGGGTGGGTTTTGTAGATAACGCAGCTGCGGATCTTTTTCTCTTCTACGGCGATCGTCGAAAGTGGACCGTTTGCGAGAGATCTGAGGTGGAAGGTCGAAGAGAAATAAAAATGTCATTTCGTATAGGTCTCGGCTGTTTAGACGCGTTGGGGAAGATGAGATTAAAAAAAAAATTAAAATTATTATTTAAATAAAATGTGGGACGAATTCGGTATTTTGTCAATTGTTTCGATCGATGATAACTTGATCATTCGGACTCCAAAACTGACAAATGAATACTCTATTTCGCCTAATTTTTCGTTCCGGCTCTAATGGTGTAGTCAATTTCTAAAAATTATGTCTCCATCAAAAATTTACATTTTTAGCCTGAGGTGATCCCTAAACTTGATGTCGTTTTCGTTTTTGGCGATAATTCGACTTCCTGATCTCCAAAAATGACAAATAAATAGTCCATGTTGAATAATTTTTCGTTATGAATCCAATGGTATAATCGAATTTTAAAAATTATTGCTCTAATAAAAAATCACTATTTTAGCCTAGTCCGATCCGGTAATCGAGGATTTTGCAACTTTTATATTCGGACTCGCATTTGAGCGTGCTTACAGGCTAAACTATGTTTTTCGATCATTTTGAATCTAATGGTGAGGTCAAATTCCATTAAAAATGATCATAAACATCATAAAGTTTTACCCCTAAATCCCACTTTCAAGATTTTCTTAAAATTCCACTATTTATTTTTTCCTCGAGATACGAATTAAAAATTCGGGGTGTTACATGTCAACTTCATCTGTCCACACAAAGACCCTTGATTTATCTATATAGTAAAATTACACATGAAGTAATATCAATCTAATTATATAGGTACGCACCCAACATTAATACCAATAAGATATTACCTGCCAAGATGGACACCTATAAAACATCCTTTCATAATTTTCTTTTCTTTTAACTGAGACAAATGTCATATCACTCGATCACAAGAACAAAAAGTGGATACGTATAATTTGCCATCAATGTTATTCATCATACAAAAAACATATATAAATAAGTAAAAAATCTTGAAAATATATTTAAAAATAGTATAATTTTTATCCCAAGATCGAATAATAGTATTTACACTTACAATATAAGTAAAAACATAATATGAAAATATATCAATGATATTGGTAAAAATGACATCAACTATTGAATCATTATGTATTTTCATTGTTTGTTGGCTCTGACGGCCTACTAATGGAGAACTGGATACTCTTGATCAGTGATGCCATCTCCATTGATCATTCTTCTTTGAATCAAGCAAATTCTTCATTGACAATATCATGTTTTTTGATAAAATTGTACAATATCATGCAGGCAATAACAATATTTCATTGTTTGACTAAATTATATGAACGCATCAACTTCAATATTGATAATTTTGACTTCAAAGATCCAAAGGTTCATTAGATCATGTTCCAAAGTGAAGAATGTAAATGATTGAATAGTTCTTTTCGACCATTTATCTGCGATCTCCTATAGTCTTATAAATGGTATCGAACACCTCGATAAGGTGTGAAATAATCATCCATGAGTAGGTACCCAACATCTACCAGATAATATTTATCTATTATCAAAAAAGAAATTAATTTTTAGGATTGAATATAAAGATATATAATTGACAAGCTTTTAAATACAGACCTAGTGGATGATATGAAAATTTAAATTGAAAGTATTCATTGTCTCAAGGAAGACACATGAATCATTAGTCGACCATTCCCAACCAACCATCACATGAGTGAACAACATATCAAACGATTATGTTACTATTATATTTTGTGAGTCCCTTATATTTTCGATATTGTACTTGTTCTTGTATTGGTAAAAATGTACTATCGTGTGTTCTGTCTATCACTACAATACAATCCTACATATTTTTAAAGTATATTAATCTATAAACATTAATAAAATAAATATATTTAAAGTATATAAAAAATTACTTTAAAATAAGGCCAAAAACGAGGATTGTAACAAATGTACGGAAGGATTTCATTAAGGTCGAAAGGTACAATTAAAGACATTGACAAGTTCATAATAGTCAAAAGAAGTATGTTGAAATACTTGCTAACCGTTTGAAGTGAGTGAATGAAATGATTTGCAATTATTCCTTATCTTTGATTATGCCCTCCCTACTATCAATAGGAACATCGCTACTTATTTTTGAATAGTAATATATCGTTCTATCTTTAATAGACTTCACTCTTCCAAAATGGAACACAGATCAATGATATGTGTCTTTCCATTCTAAATAGTATGTGGCACGTCGTACGATTATCATTCAGTATTTCCCACATAAAGTCAATCACCTTGTATTGACAATTACTATGTGACTCCCTACCTAAGAAATTCTCGTAATAAAATAAAGAACCTATGACGACTCCTGTCATAACTATATTTAAAACACTTGACTCAACAGTATTAGTGGTATTACCATTTCAATCGATGGTATCAGTCGTATCATCATCTGAATCGATAGTATTTGTAGCATCAACATTTGAATTCATATGACATGTTTATGAATTCATATTAGTGGTATACACACCCAACTTACAATACATGATATAAAAAATACAATTAAATGATATCCACCACATACAATTGAAAGCGTCCTCAATCCGCGGGGTATGTGGATCCGCTTTTGATTTTTGAGGTTTGGGAGTCGCCACTTAGTTATTACGATTTAGGATCTGAACATTGACTCTAAAAGGTAAATAACACTAATGTATGAAAGAAAATATGGATAAGAGGATCACGTTACGGGGTTGGAAGGTATTAGGCACCAACCCCGCCTGGCAAACGTCGGTCTCTACTAATTCACAAATAAAACTACATTGCTAAAAAGATCTAAATAATAAAAAAAATAAAAATATTTACCTTCATGAATGCAACGATTTTGGTTTCCTCAGATTTGACGGAGAGATCCCTTGATTAATATTCCTTGCTTTGTCTTGTCACCAGATTCACTTCAGATCTCCGAGACGAAGTACCTCATTCTTAGATCTAAAGTTGGGGTATAGATGCTAGGTAAGGAGTTAGGGCTTCAAAAATTAGGGTTTTGGGAAGGTTGGGGAGGCTTCTTGACCTACTTTTTTTAGGATTTTCTCTTGAATAAGAAAATAGGTTGTAGAGACCTCTTTTTATAAATTTTTTTAAGTACTTTTTAGATAGAGTTAGTGTTTAATTAGATAGAGTTAGTTTTAGAGTTTAATAAGAATTCTATTAGATAGTTTTAGAGTTTAATTAGAATTCTTTTAGATAGTTTTAGATTTTAATTAGAATTCTTTTAGATAGTTTTAACTTTGGTCTTATTAGATTGATTGAGGTTTTGACTTAAGTCTCACTTGATTGATTAAAATTTAAGGTTTTGACTTAAGTCTTACTTAGTTGATTAGATTTTAGGATTTTGATTTAAGTCTTACTTGATTGACTTGACTTTAGGATTTTGACTTGAGTATTTCTTAATTGACTTGACTTTAGGATTTTGACTTGAGTCTTACTTGATTGACTTGACTTAAAAATTTAATTTTAATTAGGATTTCACTTTACATTAATTAATATTTTAATTATTAATTTTAGAATTTTTAATTATTAAAATTATAAAATTATTATTTTTACCCTCGGAGATGATTTTTACGTTTTAAGTCATTTTTCAATGTTCTAGGATATTTTGGAATCGATTTTTCATAAGGAATTCAATAAGAATATTGGTTTGTGTCATTTATAAAAATTTTTGTGCAAAATGGTCGTGAACTTTATGAGGGGCATGTTCATAATTTTGTTGAATTTTGTGAAAATTGACGAAATGGTTTATTTGATTTTGATTTGTTGTTTTATGTGTTTGAAATGATTTTCCTAAGTGTAATGTAGGCTCTAGGGATGTTTGAGATTAGGGGTATTTTGATAATTTGATCATTTTTTAGTTATTTTTATCGTAAAGCTTCGTTTTGTCTGAAAAATGATGATTTCTATGTTTTTGGGGTTATATTTTTCTAACGTAGTGTAGTTTCTACAATTTTGTTAGTTTGAGATACCTCATCCGAATTTCTGAAACATATTTAGCAATAAAATATAGTAATAGAATAATCATCCATCATTGGGAACTGTTACAATCAGGTTGACGAGTTGATTAATCAGGCGAGTGCAAAAATAGGGTGTCTACAACAATAGAAATCATCATCCATAATATTTATCACAATATCCATCCAACAGAAAATAAAATATCCATCTAATAAAAAATGTAATATACATCCAACAAAAAATAACATGTCCATCTAACAGAATATATTGTACCATATTAGTGCAAAAAGTAACCAAAGTAACCAAAAAGTAATCAATGTATATTGCACCATATATGTGTAAAAAGTAATCAAAGTATATTGCACCCTATAGGTGCATCATAAAATCAATATAAATATAAAAGTAACATGGAATAAATGTCTAAAAATCCCTCCCAGCCAGAAAATCAACCATCTCACCCTCCAACCATCTAAGACGAATATATGTTGATCGTAACCCATAAAAAATCTCTCTAAATTGTTTGTTTTTCATAAACATATTCAGCGCAAAATGATAGAGATCACTATTGGAGGTTACATATGTTAGTTGGTCTAAGAGGTCAATGGACTCTTGAATACTATCTTTCTTAACAGGAATGGGATTGCTAAAAGTATATGTTTGGCTGTGAACTACATCTACGAGCTTATCTAATATCTGGCCAATTCTCATAGTAGTAGTCATCTTCTGTCTACGACCTTGAAACTGTAGAATATTTCCACTTCTACGTCGAACGAGGTTAGTGGGTGGGGGCACAGTAGGGCTAGCCTCATCCTCAAACTCATCAGCATCATCAGGTGTAAAGTCTAGAGGTGTCTAAAACTCCTAAGGATGGGTCTTCATGACATCATCTAGATCATCTGCATCAAGGTTCTCTTCTTGGGCCTGTGATGCAAATGACATTTTGCCAAATGTACAAGACCACATCCGGCTACTAGTAGCCTATGTGCCTCCAAGGATGAAATCCAATTGCTTCGTAATCTTTAGAGGCTTCGTTCGGAATATTGCATCTTTTGGATGATGCTTTAAAAAATAAAAATCTTAAATTATATATAAAAATACAAAAAAAAAAATTTAATAAATAAAAGAAAAAAATTAACAAAAAATATACCTCTAACCACCCATCCCACCACTCATCACTTGCATCTAATATGTCAGTCTCATTATCATAAGAGACGCTAGTATTCGTTCAAATCTTATTCTAACGTTCTCAAATGTCTTTTTGTCTATCCCACTTATTTTTCATTTGCCCTCTATCATAATAAACGTTAGTAATTTTTTTAAACTCTTTCACCAACATTTCATATCCGATCTTGTCAAGCACTTTATGTGGTTTCCTTCCCTTTTTAACTAATTCATAGCATATCTTGACCCAAAATTCATGTTGTTTGGGTGTCCAATCTACTTTTGCACCATTTGAATTGTTATCCTCCATCTAACAATTGAAATAATGACTCTAAAAACCTATTAAATCATGTTTAAGAATCAATCACATTTAAGGAAATTAACCACTAAATATCAAATATTTTCATCAATCAAATTGGGTATACACTACATTTCAAATTTTTTCAATTAAACTTCAATAATCCATCAAATTTCAAATATTTTCATAGATCAAGCCAAATAAATAATCATAAATTTCAGATGTTTTCATCAATTTAACCAAGTTTGTGATAAAACCAAATAGATAATCTCCAAAAGCATATAAAATTTAAAAACTACATCAAAATTAATGACAGATAAATCATAATAAAAAAAGCTACATTAGGATTTTGATTTTATTTTTTTCAATTCAAATTTGAAATCCAACGGATGTTACAAAGTACATCAAAATATCGAGTATTTGACTAGATTATCGAAAATCTGATAATTCGATTCGATTCAAGCTACATTAATATTTCGATTTTATTTTCCCAATTGAAATTTAAAATCCAACTGATATTACAAACTACATCAAAAAATTGGGTATTCGATTAGATTATCGAATACCTAATAATATTCCATTCGATTCAAACTACATTAGGACTTTGATTTTATTTTTCCTAATTGGAATTTGAAATCCCACAGATATTACAAATTACATCAAAATATCGGGTATTCGATTAGATTATTGAATACCTGATAATATTCCATTCAATTCAAGCTACATTAGGATTTCGATTTTAATTTTTCCAATTGAAATTTGAAATCCAACAGATATTACAAACTATATCAAAATATCAGGTATTCCATTAGATTATCGAATACCTGATAATATTCGATTCGATTCAAGCTACATTAGGATTTCGAATTTATTTTTTCTAATTGGAATTTGAAATCCAACAGATATTACAAATTACATCAAAATATCGGATATTCGAATAGATTATCAAATGCCCAATAATATTCGATTCGATTCAAGCTACATTAGGATTATAATTTTATTTTTCCCAATTGGAATTTGAAATCCAATAGATATTACAAACTACATCAAAATATCAGGTATTCGAATAGAATATTGAATACCCGATAATATTCGATTCGATTCAAGCTACATTAGGATTTCGATTTTATTTTTCCCACTTGAAATTTGAAATCCAACAGATATTACAAACTACATCAAAATATCGAGTATACGATTAAATTATCGAATACTAGCTAATATTCCATTCGATTCAAGTTACATTAGGATTTTGATTTTATTTTTCCCACTTGAAATTTGAAAATCAAAATATCGGGTATTCGATTAGATTATCAAATACCCGATAATATTCGATTCAAGCTACATTAGGATTTTGATTTTATTTTTCTCAATTCGAATTTGAAATCCAACGGATGTTACAAACTACATCAAAATATCAGGTATTCGATTAGATTATCGAATACTCGATAATATTCGATTTGATTTATAAAATAAAAATTATAAATTTATAAAGTAGATTATCGAATACCCGATAATATTCAATTCGATTTACAATTTTTTTTATCAAAGTATAAATTAGATTATTAATACACGATAACATTCGATTCGACTTATAAATTAGATTTTCGAATACACGGTAACATTTGATTTGATTTATAAAAAAATAATTATAAATTTATAAATTACACTATCGAATACCAGATAACATTTGATTATCAGTCAACCAAAACTCTTGATTTTGAAGATGAAAAAAAATGAAATTTTTAACAAACCTAAACCAAAACCTTTGATTTTGAAGATGAAAATCAAGGGTTTCTTTGGCTTAGGTTGAGGAAGGAGAGATGATACTTGAACGATCGACGTAGGTGTATTGTGTGAGACTCTATCGAGAGAGGAGAAACTGGTGTCAAGATTGGTATTCGTTGGGCGTGCTGTGTGAGGCTCTGTCAAGAACAGCTACATGTTATGTAAGGTGCTGTCGAGAAGAAGAGAGGGACCTGTGTTGAGAAGAAAGAAAGAGAGAAATAAAGTTGTGCATGTTTGAGCTTCTGTCAACAACAAAGAGAAGAGGAAATAAAACTGAAGAAAGAAAGAGAGATCTATGCAAGAGAGAGGGTTGTGCGAGAGAAAGAGTGTGTGTGTGTGTGTGTGTGTGTGTGTGTGTGTGTGTGAAAGTGTTGTTTGTGAGAGAACTGTACGAGAGAGAGTGAGGGTTTCGTCGACAAAGAAGAGAAGAATAGAAGATGGGAGCATTTACATCTTTTCGTCTCAACCATTATTCAATGTTTGCTTCTCCCGCAAATGCAAAAAAAAAGAAGCAGGCCTCACGAGCTTCTCATATTTGCGTTTTAAAAACACAAATTTTTTACGTAGCTTTTTTTTTATTTTTTATCAAATGGTGATTACGGATTCCAACTCAGATTTTCAACTCAAACGCAGTAAAAGCCGTATTTAAAAGCTGTATCAAATAGCCGCTAGGAGATTGAATTTGGTAACCCAATTGAGGTAGTTTTAGGCCGATGGACTCCTAATCTATTATCTACCAAAGGATAGCCCAAAATTCAAACCAAGGGGAATATTTCATAAATTATGAGTGAAGCCTCTTGGTCCAAGAGTCAACTCGGGGGAATAAATAAATCATCTTCCTCTTCCTAATGAATGCTATCGTATGGAATGTTAGAGGAATGAATGATGAATTAAAACATAAATTTATTCAAGATTTCATGCTTAGTGAAAAAGTAGATATTATGAGTGTAGAGGATAATAACGGTATGTTATCCAAACCATACACGTATTCAAGCCGATTAAATGATACTTTCTGTAAGCCAATGCATCTGACCCTATTCAATAACATGATAGAGCAAGGTAGAGATGTCTAACCTACCTAGTAGGGCAGGACAACATTAGTGGAAACCTGGCCTGCCTAACAGGGCAAACTTAGTCTAAGTATCTGCGTAATTCTAGCTTACACATATGAAGTCCTAAGATCTCAGAGGAGATCTTCCCTAGAATCAAGGATTCAATACCAGAGATCCCAATTCCATTTAGGATTCTTATAGTTTTAAGATTCATCATGATCACATCCTGATTATAGGGGAAACCTTGATTCGAATGAAGATCTATAAATAGAAAGATCAACATAGGCAAGGGGATATTTTTGATCGATCTAAGAGAAAAAGAGTTTGTATTCTTATTGTTCTTCTACAACTCTAACTTGAACGTCGGAGGATAATTAGCAGGTACCACATCGTTGTTAACAGGAAAGACGAGGGGGCAACTTTGGTTCAGTAGAGTAGAGTCTATCCAGCCATCGCCAAATTTCTCCTCTACAAATTTGGTGCCATCTATTGGATCCCCCACAACAGATTAATTTCAGACAAAACAATGACGAGATCCATAAGATCAACTGAAGTTAATAATCCTCAACCCATTGCACCAGCAGCGGATACTGTAGACACCCCATTTTTGCACTCGCCTGATTAATCAACTTGTCAATCCGATTGCAATGATTCCCCATGATGGATGTGTATTCCATTGCTTTATTTTGTTACCAGATGTGTTTCAGAAATCCGGATGAGGTATCTCGAATTGACAAAACCTTAGAAACCACGCTACGCTAGGAAAATACGACCCCAGAAACATAGAAATCATCATCTTGCAGACCAAAAAGAAACTTCACGATAAAAATCACTAAAAAATTACCAAATTACCAAAATACCCCTAACCTCAAAACAACCTTAGAGCCTACGTTACGCTTAGGAAAACTCTTTCAAACACATAAAATAACAAATCAAAACCAAATAAATCATTTCACCAATTTTAACAGAATTTGACAAAATTACGAAAATGCCCCTCATAAAGTTCACAATCATTTCACATAAATTTTTTTATAAATGACACAAACCAACATTCTCATTGAATTCCTTACGAAAAACCGATTCTAAAACATCCTAGAACATTAAAAACCGACTTGAAACGTGAAAAGTCCTCTCCGGGGGCAAAACGGTAATTTCACAATTTTCATAATTAAAAAATTCGAAATTAATAAATAAAATATTAAATAATTAAATTGAAACATTGATAAAATTAATTTAAAATTTTGAACCTAAAAAATCGATCAATCGGACTTTCGGGTAAAATTGTTGAGGGTTCGTGGGATATTTCTTAAGGACCCCTCCATTTGGGAGTCCAAAGAATTAAAGAAATAATGGAAGGGGGTTCTCCAAAATTTAAAGTCAATCAAGCAAGACTGTAGTCAAAGTATTAAAGTCAATCAAGTGAGACTAAAGTCAAAATTAAAGTCAATTAAGCAAGACTGAAGTCAAAATATTAAAAGTCAATCAATTAAGACTAAAGTCAAAACATTAAAAGTCAATCAAATAAGACCAAAAGTCATAATGGAATTCTAATTAAATAATAACTCTATCTAATAGAGTTCTAACTTAAAATAATTCTACCTAAAATAATTCTAATTAAAACACAATTCTACCTAAAATAATTTTAACTAAAACACAACTCTAATTAAAAGATCTCTAATTAAACACTAACTCTATCCAAATCAACCTTAAAAAAAATTCTATAAATAGAGGTGCTCACACCCTATTTTCGTATCAAATCATAAACCCTAAGAGAAGTAGGTCTAGAAGCTCCCCCTAGCCTCCCATAACCCTAGTTTTGGAGTCCCAACTCCTTACCTAACATCCCTCCTTCAATTTTAGTCTAGAAAACACCTAAAATCCTTCCAAGAATACCCCCAAATCCGTAACAAACTTGAAGAGTTCAGATCTAAAAACAAGGAGATACCTTGATCTAGGAGATCCGAAGTCAAATCCGGAGACAGAACGAAGCAAGGGAGTACAGTAGAAGGAGCTCTTTTTGTCAAATCTGAGGGAACAAAATCCTTGTTATTGGAAAGGTATGTAATTTTTTTTATTTTTATCTAGGTTTTTAGCAATGTGATATATTTGAGAAGTTAGTAGAGACCTGCTTTGGCCGGGCGGGGTTGGTGCCTAACACCTTCCAACCCCGTAACATGATCCCCGAATTCAGATTTTTTGTGGTAGATTAGTTCTTTTTATCCATGTTAGAGTCAGTTTGGTTCCTAGACCACAATAACTAGGTGGCGACTCCCAAACCTTAAGAGTCAAAAGCGGATCCGCGCACCCCGCGGATCGAGGGCGCTTTCAGTGGCGACTCCACTGGGGACTATTGAGGATCAAACTTGAAAAACCCCAAGTATGGGAGCATTGCCAAGATGACCTAGATTTTTTTATTATTTAGTTGGATTTATTTTATTTATTTTTTCTGTTTTTTTTTTTTTATCTTGATTGTAGATGATTTTGGGTATTGCATTTTTTTTCCAATTAAGGATCACTTTTTGATGACCCCTATATAATGAAAGATTCAAATTGACCTATGAAAATGATGGAATGATGAAGGTTTGACAGAAATATTAAAACGTTTTTAGAGAATATTCTAGTGAGAATTAAGTCTGGGAGTCTCTTAATAAAACATAGATCTCGTCGAGTAGATTAATTTAGAATTTGAGTTCACTCAATTTCGTTATCGGAAGCCTTAGATATCATCGATTCAAGTTTAATCTGTAAATCTGGAATTATTTCTGAATGAAAGTTGGGACAGCAATGTTAAAACTTTTTTAGAGAATATTCTAGTGAGAATTAAGTCTGGGAACCTATTAATAAAACATAGATCTCGTCGAGTAGATTAATTTAGAATCTGAGTTCACTCATTTCATTATCGGAAGCCTTAGATATCATCGATGCAAGTTCAATCTGTAAATCTGGAATTATTTCTGAATGAAAGTTGGGACAGCAACATTAAAACGTTTTTACAGAACATTCTGGTGAGAACTAAGTCTGGACACCTATTAATAAAATGTAGATCTCACATCGAGTAGATTAATTTAGAACTTGAGTTCACTCGATTTCGTTATCGGGAGCCTTAGATATCATCGATGTAAGTTCAGATTGTATTTTCTAATTCACAGAAAATCTGAATTTATCTAATGTTGGCACAATTAATGTTCTTGAGAGTGAGCTCATCTCAACCATTGTCATTCTATCATCAATGTAACACCTATTGGAATCTCGATTTATTTTGGATCACCCAAAAGTGATCATTGATTGGGACTTTAAAAATTATAAAAATTATGCCTATTGCAATGTTTGTTGATCATTATCATATGCATATTTATTGATTAATTTACCATGATTTGCTTGAAATACATGATTGATGTTGATCGTAATGTTAATGTGCTTATGTGATGGGAATAATGTGATCTTAATTGAATATTCATATGATTTGAATGATTTTGGTTTTGATTAAATGTATGATTGGTTTGATTGGATCCATGAGCCCATTTGTTTGAAAAAGGTCCCGGGCACACCCCACCCTGTTTTGCACACACCACATGCACGTTTACTGTTTTGCACACTTACACATCCTATATAGCCAACGTGGCACTAGTGCGTGGCCCGATCTCTTCGGAGATGCGACGTCATTCATGAAAATCACAACTCCAGTCACGTACCTTAGGGTATATCAAACTGGGACATCAATACCGTCTGATCAGGTGATTCTGAGAGATGTATTGATGCACCCAGGCTGGAGCGACCTAAGCCTTTTACCTATTGTGAACCACACAGTCACATGTCCCGATTTCCAATGTAGTACTAGTACGTGGTCGGTCCCCTCGTGGGATGCCAAACCATTTATGAAAGCTACAACTCTTGACTCGTACCCGTAGGTGTAAAAGATAATCTAAGTATATCAATTGCACTTCTTGGTCAAAATCGGTGCCTAAGCAAGATCTTGCCCCATTGTACCCTACTGTACGAGGAGGATAGACCACGTCTATTCTATACGAGAAGTATTTAAGTGGGCCTTTGCTCAGCATTGTGCGTCACCTCTCAACTGGAGATCAAACTGGCTATTTTTGGCTTCAGAGAAGTGAGTTGAGGTTTTAGATTATCACCTATACGGTATATCAAACCAAGTCACCACGTATCGAAAGGTATATAGGTGTGCTTGGGCAAGGGTGGCCAGATAAAAATGCATTGCACGTAGTAAGCTTAAAGTCTAGAAACTTTTCCTGTAGGTCACGACTCGAACTTATCGTGGGTGTTCCCGGGTTGTTTATTGAATGAAACCTTTGGATTGATGAATGTATGTGAATGATGAGATCAGAGTGTATGATTGTCTCCAAGGATCAAAAATGTTATTTTTGAAAATTAAAATGGGTGCACCAACCCAATAAAAAATCCATTTTAAACTTGACCCAGTCCATCTCGATCCAACGATCATTATGGGCCGAGCCATTTGAATCAAAATGAAATTCAAACTTTTTTCTGATTCGGATTTTAAACCCATTTTAAAAGAAGAAAAATATGTTCCAGAAGAGAAATGCTTTTCAAAAGTAAAATATTTTCCGGAAGAATAAATTTTCCAAAAGGAAATGCTTTCCCAAAAAGTTTTCTAAAATAAAATATTTTCTAAAAAAAGAAAAGGAAGAAAATATTTTAAAAAATAAGTGGTTTACAAAAAATCTATTTTTGCATGAAAAATTATTGAAATATGTTTATGGAAGTTGTTATTCAATGAAAACATTATTTGTCAATATTTTTCAAGAGTGCAATAAAATTATTTTTCTGAATAATCATTACATTAATGAATTGTTTAATGGATTGGTGCACAGAATTCAATAAAATCTCAGGGTTCGTTTAAAATGTTATCAAGGGGTAATCCTAGAATTGATTAAATTCACCTTCAATGAGGTTTAAGGGTTATCATTATATCTAAGCTCAATCGTCGATCGTCTAGCTAGGGTTGTAAATCCGGTCAGTTAGAGTAAACGTCAATATCAAGTCAACAGTGAGAAATGACCTCAAAATTTCTCAACATCGCCCAGTTATTCTTTGAAGATCACAGTGCCTCAGTCATGCCAGTTGTAAGCAATGTCTCAGTCTACAGTCCTAATCAAGTCCCGGTGTGGGTAGTTGTCTTGAGTTTTCATGAGTCATTTGGGTTAGCTCGAGTCCTTTTTTTCAGCAAGGTCATGTCTTCTTTAAATTGAGTCTACTCTGTTCCTGTTGAGTCGAGTTAGTTTATCGAGTTTATAGAGGTGTCTGTCGCCCCTTCTGAATTTAATTGAATAAAGAAAATTTTTGAATACCTCGAGCGCATTAACGAATTAACTAATAACTGGCTTCAAGGAGAAATTCCTCTAAAGGAACCCCCTCTTGAATGAGAAGATAAATGTCTTGCTCGACGAACTAAAGATCATTGACCTCGGAACAAAAATAATTCTCAAGAAATTCAAATTGGAACTAACTTATCCCCAGAGGAGCACAAAGAGATGATGAATTTATTCAGAAAATTCAAAAGACTTGCTTACATGGTCCTATGAGGATATGTCGGTTAAATTTGGAGTGTTGTTCAACATGAAATATATACCTATCCTATGAGAACACCACATATACAAACCAGAATTGACTAACATAGTCAGATGAGGGATTATAAGATGTATCAGTGCTGGAATTTTAAAATCGATGGAATAGTTGAAGCAGCCAGTAAAAATCTCAAGACAATCATCGTGAAAATGTGTCAATCACATATCACACCGGGATTGGCCAGAAAAGTTACCATTCGCATTATGGACATATTACACTTCAATACAGTCTTCTACTAGAGTCACTCTAGTATGATATGGAAGCAATCTTACCGGTTAAAGGGGAAAATCCTGTATCTCAAGGTCTTGATAGAAGTTAATTGTTAGAAACAGATTGGGTCTGTCAATGGAGAGGAGTCACTTGCATGTTTGACAAGAAAGTCAAAGTTCATCACTTATAAGTCAAAGATCTAAGCATCAGACTACCCAAAATTTTTTTGAGTATTCTTCTCGATCATAGAAAGTTTGAACTCAATTGGAGAGATTCAATCATCAAGGAAATATTATCTGGAAAAACTGTTAGACTTCAAGATCATGATGGAATCGAATTACCAGAATCAACCAACCTTGACCAAATCAAACGGTACTATATTTAAGGAGGTCATCTTTGGCCGAATCAATTCTCTTATTACCCAGTTCAATATATCCTTTCTCAACCCTTTCGCAGCCTTTTCAAAAGAAAAAAATTATGCCTTCTTCTTTCTTAGCCCGATCACCTAACCTAAGGGAGGGAAAATATTCGAACTACGTTTTGGTCTGATCCCAAAATTCTGGGGTACGTAGGCAACCTGAGAAGTTACTTCAGGCCCGACCATATCAAAAAAATAAAAATAGATTCCCCGAAAAAAAAAATCTAAAAAAAAAAATTCAAAAGAAAAAAATTGTCAAAGTGGGGAAGAAAATTCAAGGAAAAAGAAAATAATTTAAAAGAAAATGCCACACAAGGGGCATTTGGGTTTTTAAGCCTCAAGATTCCTTTCTTTTTATACCTAGTCCTAAGCTTACCCATGAAAGTCCTCCTAAGTACCGTGCGAAAAGTCAAGGAAGATAACAAAACATGATCAGACAGCAACTCTAGAAGTTCAGATGGGAAGAAAAAAAAAAGAGCCTGCTAGGTTGAAAACCCAAAAGGGCAACTTAGGCAAAAATTAAGGCAAGCTCGCGAGGTTAAAAATCTGAAAGGATGATCTTGGTAACAATCAAGCAAGAAAAAAGAAAAAAAAAAAATTGTAAGCTCGCTAGATCGAAAACCTAAAAAGGCGATCTAGGCAAAAGCTAGAGCATGCTCGCTAGATTGAAAACCTGAATAGGCAATCTAGGCAAAACTTAGAGCTATCAAAAAATAAAAGAAAATCTCCGTTGAGTTGAGAAGCTGAGAAGGTAGCCCGTGCCGAATATCAGAAGTCCGAATGATCAAGTTTCAATATCCAGTTTTGAACCAAATATAGACTCAGTGGATACAAGTATCTCGTCTATGATTGATTTGAAGAGTTTCATATCCCTAAGCGAACCGACGGGGAGAAAGAACAAATTCTATGATGAATTTCAGAAAGAAATATTTTGTTCCAATATCTTTGAGCCTGACTTAAAATCTTCAATATAAAAAGTAAAAATTAAAAGTTAAACCTTTATTGCGCTTGCGGTAATCAAGGATTTCAAACTTTCATAACAATGACACTTCCTTTTTCTAAAGAGTACAGTTTCCCCCCTTATACTAGGGGCATTTATTTTCAAATTATGTTCAATTATCCCTAGTGCAATGTTCCTTGTCAAACTAGGGGCATTTTTGTTCTGATGCCTGGTCAATTTCAACCCCAAAGGATAAGGTTTACTTTGAATTAAAGGTTACCCTCTTGATAGCAATTTTGAAAACTCCTCAGATTCAAAGAGAGTTAAAATGTTTACCGGACCTTCATAAAATCCAACATTTTATTAAAAAAAAAAATCAAATGCGACGTTAATCCCCCTTTTATTTTCTCAAAGCTTAGTTCATTATTCTTGCACCCTGGGCAGGTAGAATAGAACTTCCTAAAAAAGAAAAAATTAGTTCATTACTCTTTCACTCCGAGTAGGTAGAGTAGAACTTCCCAAAACAATTAGTTCATCACTCTTTCACTCCGGGTAGGTAGAATAGAACTTCCAAAAAAAATTAGTTCATTACTCTTTCACTCCGAGTAGGTAGAGTAGAACTTCCCAAAATAATCAGTTCATTACTCTTTCACCCTGGGCAAGTAGAGTAGGACTCCCAAAACAATTAGTTCATTACTCTTTCACTCCGAGTAGGTACAGTAGAACTTCCCAAAATAATTAGTTCATTACTCTTTCACCCTGGGCAGGTAGAGTAGGACTCCTAAAAAATTAGTTCATTACTCTTTCACTCTGAGTAGGTAGAGTAGAACTTCCCAAAAAAATTAGTTCATTACTCTTTCACTCCGGGTAGGTAGAGTAGAACTTCCAAAAAAAATTAGTCATTACTCTTTCACTCCGGGTAGGTAGAGTAGAACTCCCAAAAAAATTAGTTCATTACTCTTTCACTCCAAGTAGGTAGAGTAGAACTTCCCAAAAAAAAAATTAATTCATTACTCTTTCACCCTGGGCAGGTAGAGTAGGACACCTAAAAAATTAGTTCATTACTCTTTCACTCCGAGTAGGTAGAGTAGAACTTCCCAAAAAAATTAGTTCATTACTCTTTCACCCTGGGCAGGTAGAGTAGGATTTCTAAAAAGCTTAGTTCATTACTCTTTCACTCCGAGTAGGTAGAGTAGAACTTCCAAAAAAAAAATAGTTCATTACTCTTTCACTCCGAGTAGGTAGAGTAAAACTTTCAAAAAAAAAATTAATTCATTACTCTTTCACCCTGGGCAGGTAGAGTAAAACTTTCAAAAATAAAAATTAGTTCATTACTCTTTCACCCTGGGCAGGTAGAGTAGGACTCCTAAAAAATTAGTTCATTACTCTTTCACTCCGAGTAGGTAGAGTAGAACTTCCCAAAAAAATTAGTTCATTACTCTTTCACCCTGGGCAGGTAGAGTAGGACTTCTAAAAAACTTAGTTCATTACTCTTTCACTCCGAGTAGGTAGAGTAGAACTTCAAAAAAAAAAAAAAAAATAGTTCATTACTCTTTCACTTCGGGTAGGTAGAGTAGAACTTCCCAAAAAAAATTTAGTGCATTACTCTTTCACTCTGAGTAGGTAGAATAAGACTCTCAAAAAAATATAAATTTATTATTCTTTCACTCCGAGTAGGTAGAGTAGAACTTCAAAAAAAAAAAAAAAATAGTTCATTACTCTTTCACTCCGGGTAGGTAGAGTAGAACTTCCCAAAAAAAAATTTAGTGCATTACTCTTTCACTCTGAGTAGGTAGAATAAGACTCTCAAAAAAATATAAATTTATTACTCTTTCACTCCGAGTAGGTAGAGTAGAACTTCCAAGAAAAAAAAAATAGTTCATTACTCTTTCACTCCGGGTAGGTAGAGTAGAACTTCCCAAAAAAAAATTTAGTTAATTACTCTTTCACTCCGAGTAGGTAGAGTAGAGTAGAACTTTCCAAAAAAAAAATTAGTTCATTACCCTTTCACCCTGGGCAGGTAGAGTAGGACTCCTAAAAAATTAGTTCATTACTCTTTCACCCTGGGCAGGTAGAGTAGGACTTCTAAAAAGCTTAGTTCATTACTCTTTCACTCCGAGTAGGTAGAGTAGAACTTCCAAAAAAAAACAAAAATAGTTCATTACTCTTTCACTCCAGGTAGGTAGAGTAGAACTTCCCAAAAAAAATTTAGTGCATTACTCTTTCACTCTGAGTAGGTAGAATAAGACTCTCAAAAAAATATAAATTTATTACTCTTTCACCTAGAGTAGGTAGAGTAGGACATTTAACTTTCTCCCAACTTTTGCTCAGATTTGTCTCAAATATCATTCAAATTTTCTCGAGTTTTGTTTTACTCAGATTTTACTCAATTTCATACAATGCACACACTTGCACTTTTTAGTCAGGGAGAATTCTCTAAAATTCAAGGATCTGACACTGTCAGTGAGAGCTCTCACTCAAGGACCTGACAATCTTTTAATTCGGGGAGAGCTTTACCCTCAAGGATCCGAACACCCCGACGAATTACTAAATCAGGCTGCAAAATAAACTGTCACTAGCTTTGGCATTCAGATATCGCACTATCTACCAAAATAGATTTGCTATTAGTTTGCTTCAACCCTCTGCCAAAGAGGGGCATCTGTAGACACCCCATTTTTGCACTCGCCTGATTAATCAACTCGTCAATCCGATTGCAATGATTCCCAATGATGGATGTGTATTCCATTGCTTTATTTTGTTACCAGATGTGTTTCAGAAATCTGGATGAGGTATCTCGAATTGACAAAACCTTAGAAACCACGCTACGCTAGGAAAATACGACCCTAGAAACATAGAAATCATCATCTTGCAGACCAAAAAGAAACTTCACGATAAAAATCACTAAAAAATTACCAAATTACCAAAATACCCCTAACCTCAAAACAACCCTAAAGCCTACGTTACGCTTAGGAAAACTCTCTCAAACACATAAAATAACAAATCGGAACCAAATAAATCATTTCACCAATTTTAACAGAATTTGACAAAATTACGAAAATGCCCCTCATAAAGTTCACAATCATTTCACATAAAAATTTTCATAAATGACACAAACCAACATTCTCATTGAATTCCTTACGAAAAACCGATTTGAAACGTGAAAAGTCCTCTCCGGGGGTAAAACGGTAATTTCACAATTTTCATAATTAAAAAATTCAAAATTAATAAATAAAATATTAAATAATTAAATTGAAACATTGATAAAATTAATTTAAAATTTTGAACCTAAAAAATCGATCAATCGGACTTTCGGGTAAAATTGTTGAGGGTTCGTGGGATATTTCTTTAAGGACCCCTCCATTTGGGGGTCCAAAGAATTAAAGAAATAATGGAAGGGGGTTCTCCAAAATTTAAAGTCAATCAAGCAAGACTGTAGTCAAAGTATTAAAGTCAATCAAGTGAGACTAAAGTCAAAATTAAAGTCAATTAAGCAAGACTGAAGTCAAAATATTAAAAGTCAATCAATTAAGACTAAAGTCAAAACATTAAAAGTCAATCAAATAAGACCAAAAGTCATAATAGAATTCTAATTAAATAATAACTCTATCTAATAGAGTTCTAACTTAAAAAACAATTCTACCTAAAACAATTCTAATTAAAACACAATTCTACCTAAAATAATTTTAACTAAAACACAACTCTAATTAAAAGATCTCTAATTAAACACTAACTCTATCCAAATCAACCTTAAAAAAAATTCTATAAATAGAGGTACTCACACCCTATTTTCGTATCAAATCATAAACCCTAAGAGAAGTAGGTCTAGAAGCTCCCCTAGCCCCCCATAAACCCTAGTTTTGGAGTCCCAACTCCTTACCTAACATCCCTCCTTCAATTTTAGTCTAGAAAACACCTAAAATCCCTCCAAAAACACCCCAAAATCCGTAATAAACTTGAAGAGTTCAGACCTAAAAACAAGGAGATACCTTGATCTAGGAGATCCGAAGTCAAATCCGGAGACAGAACGAAGCAAGGGAGTACAGTACAAGGAGCTCTTTTTGTCAGATCTGAGGGAACAAAATCCTTGCTATCGGAAAGGTATGTAATTGTTTTATTTTTATCTAGGTTTTTAGCAATGTGATATATTTGGGAAGTTAGTAGAGACCGGCTTTGGCCGGGCGGGGTTCGTGCCTAACACCTTCCAACCCCGTAACATGATCCTCGAATTCAGATTTTTGTGGTAGATTAGTTCTTTTTATCCATGTTAGAGTCAGTTTGTTCCTAGACCACAATAACTAGGTGGCGACTCCCAAACCTCAAGAGTCAAAAGCGGATCCGCGCACCCGCGGATCGAGGGCGCTTTCAGACACCAATCTCTTGAATCTGTTAAAAGGCATGAAAAAACAACATGAAGAGATATAGAAGAAAATGGATGGCTTTATGGAACAGAACCAAATGCTAAATCAACAAATAGAAAACCAACAAAAAAAAAGATCTCCCATCGTGAAATCTTCTTTTTCCTATTAAGAAGATCATGTTTCAAATGCAGACGACAACTCTCAATTGCGGGATCCAATTGAGAGGGAGGATACTAAAGCTATTACTGCAACAACAATTCGAGCTAAGCCCATGAAGGGTTTGACCTGAGAGTAGATCAGAGATATGATCTGGAAGGAGAAGGAGACAGTAAAGAGTGTAGATATAGGCCTGGTAGCTGCACAGGCCGTAAGAGATTTTAGAAGTCCCCATTTACGGTTGAGATCTTGTTTAAGGTGTTCCTAAAGAAGTTTGTGCCTCTGCGATTCACCCCCTACTTATGGACGAAGGAGCCAACCGAGCATTTGTTCCACTTCCTACAGATGCGCACACTATAAGAGGGGAATGAAGATTTGATGTGTAGACTGTTTCCTTCTAGTTTATAGGGGAACGTCTTGACTTGGTTCCACAAGCTATTGAGTGGAACAATAACTTATTTTGAAGAGCTCTGCACTACTTTTGTGGCGAGCTACATCGGCAATAGAAAAGTTGACGGAGATATGGATGCTCTGCTCAACATGAGGATGCAGCCTAGAGAAAGCCTTAGATAGTTCATATGGAGATTCAGGGAAGAGGCTATAGCCCTAAAGAGCTACGACAAGAGGACTATAGTGGTGGCATTCAAAAACTCTTTGTCGTTGTGCTCAGGGTCATATAGATCTCTTATGAAAAGAAGGCTAAACATTCTAAGTAAGTTATTTAATAGCAAAAAAATATATCTAGCTAGAAGATGATCCTCAAAATTCAGTTGGAAAAAGTAAAATAATCCATACGGATAAATTCAAAATCCGATAAATTCAGATTTGACTACTATTTAGTGAGAGGTCAATTCGATTAATTTAGATAAATTCAAATAAAAAATTTGAGAATTTTTGGTGACCATAAAACAATAGTATTTTTTTAATAATTTTTAAAAATATAATGCATCTAAAATTATATCCAATTTAATTTTATCATAATAATAATAATAATTTTTTGGTAAAGTATTGATAGTAGAGTTACAAGTTTTATCATTGACCATTTAAGTCATTCGGATTCGAGTTTGTAAGTTTTATGGGGTGAGGGTCATTAAGAAGGAAAAGTGATGGGGGTATTAAGAAATAAATATTTTCATGGGTGGGAGGATTAAGAAAATCTTTTATGGGTAAAGGAGATTAAATTTTATTTAATTGGACAGCTAAGATACCACTCCAAAATATGATGCATTTAGAAAGAGGTCCCTACAACAGGGTTAATTTGTAAAAAAAAAAAATTATGGCTTTATGAGATGCGTAGTGGAGTAATTTAGTCCTTAAAACACGTTAGAAGTGAAAATAACAGACGAATCATCTATATAATCGACGAACTAATAATCTATATGATTAAATGTCGACTAATTCTCTAGGCCCTCAAAACTGTGTTTTTTTTTTTCAAATTTTCAAGTAAATTCGACGAATTTTGTGACTATGACCTCTATTGCTCCTCAAATACTCAGTCCCTATTCATTTTAGCTTCATGAGCTAATTTTTTATTACTTTTTTTGCTTTGAATCCAAAAAAGTCAGATAAATGATGTTCGTTTGGACTTTTTCGGTTCTCGTAGATTTCAATTAAAGCACAAAAGTAACTCCTAAAAGAAGTCGTCAAAAAGAGACTTCTTATAATGGCTTTTGTGGAAAGTCAAAAACGTAAAACGACTCAAGCGTAATTATCAAAATACTCTTCATTTTTAATCAAATTTACAATCAAACTTAACCTTAAAAATGAAATGAGATTATTAAAATACCCTTTATATTGATCAAAATACACTTCATTTTCCAAAATATCCTTCATTTTTATCAAAATACTCTTCATTTTTAATCAAATTTTCAGCCAAACTTAACTTTAAAAAATAAAAGAAAATTATCAAAATATCCTTTATATTTACCAAAATACCCTTCATCTTTACTAATTACCAAGATACCTTTCATCTTTAAACAAATTTCCAACCAAACTTAACCTTAAAAAATAAAAGGGAATTACCAAATACCCTTCATCTTTACCAAAATACCCTTCATCTTTAATCAAATTTTTAGTCGAACTTAATCTTAAAAAATAAAAAAGAATTATCAAAATACCTTTCATCTTTAATCAAATTTTCAATCAAACTTAACCTTAAAAAATAAAAGGGAATTACCAAATACCCTTCATCTTTAATCAAATTTTTAACCAAACCTAATCTTAAAAAATAAGATGGGAATACCAAAATACCTTTCATCTTTCAGAAGGAGAAATCAAAATACCTTCCATCTTTACTACTAAGACCAAAAGTAATTCATCATCACTACTTTATTACCAAAACACCCTTCATCTTTATTTAGATGTTGGATTATATATTATGCAGGTATTTTTTTATCATATATTCATTTTTAAGAGGAGATGCTATCGAAATTGTGACGCCCTGCCAAATACTAACAAAAAGTCCCATGTCAGATCTCGAGGCACTAGGTAGAGCCTCGAAATTTTGGCATGGTCTCCTCTATTTATGTTAGCATTCCAATGCCTTCAATCTGCATCTGATAAATGACATACAATCATACATATATGATGAGACTATCGTTGTTCTTCTCACCGGATTTAATAATAATCTTAGTTTTACCTTACTTGTGGGGCAAGTAGGGGATCGAACCCAAGAGAAAGGAGGAATAGAACTAAGCTAAGAAAATAAAATTCAAATTAACTAAAAGGAATTAAAACTGTTTTTCTTTATATTTTTGAACTTATAAGAAGATGTAAAATTGCTAGAAAATAAACTAAAGTAAATGAAATTAAAAGCAAGTAAACTTATGAATTAAAACACCATTGGAGGTGGATCTACCTAAAACATGTTAATGAGCAATTTCTAGTCTCTAGCCTTTTTATAACTCAATCATAAGGGCTTGGTGTTAGCTCCTTAGATCGGAAAGTTTTGCAATTAAAATGAAATAAAGGAACAAAAACAAAGTAGAATTTCTTGAGAACTTCTTACTACAAATTATCTAATTTAAGCATACTTTATCTTGATCTAATCTAAGCATAAAGTATCTATATTAAGAATAAAATGTGCAAGAAACTTAAAGAGAATTCATAAGCATTTTAAATAAAAGAAAGGCATAAAATTAGAAATAACACAAGAACTTGCTCTAGGCTTTTCCACTCTCCAATGGAGGGGAACTTAGCCTAATGTCATTGCAAGAGAGGGAAGATAAGAGATGAAAGAACTTTTCTTCATTTCATGGAGAAAATTACAACTTCTTCTTCTTCTACTTCTTATAAGACTAGTTAACCAAAAGAAAATAACTAGAAAATGAAAATACAAAAAATAAGAGAATAGGCAAAGAGCCTTAGATTAAAGGAGTCTTGGATAAGAGAACCAAGATGGGACACTTTCTCTAGAAATGAAGGCTTTATTTATAGAGAAAAATGTGTGTAGAAGAGTCTAAAAGTAGCCTCCACTTTTCTTTGCATAAAAAGATAAAAGAAGAGAATATGAGTTAAGGATTAGGGCATTCCAAAGGATTAGGGCATTCCAAAGTGTTAGGACATTCCAAAGTGGGCCCAAATGCTTTTGCCTTGAGATTTTGATTCCAAATTGTTGATTTTCTGCACAAGAAACACACGTAATTAGATTTATCTAGTAAATGAATTTATTTATATATAATTAAGCCTAATTAACATGCAACGTGGTGGTTTGAGGCTTATCATGATTATTATCTTAATATAGAGAAATAGGTACAAAAATCAAGATAAATATCCGGAAAATGTGCGTATAATTGAGTGTTTGGAGACACTCATCAATATATACATATAAAATATAATACTAGCGAAAGCCTATATACATCTTACAATGTACGATATATCAGAGTGCGGAAGAAGAAATTTATATACATGATTATACAAAAATTATTCACTCTAACAAAATTCCTAACCCTCAATACAAAATCCAAAATACCTCTAGACAAACTAACACCACTAGGGGATATAGCCCCAGTACTCACTAGGTAATGGACTTTGGTTATCTATCTAACCCACTAGATGGTCCCCACTCGCTGGTTCTATACTCGTCTCGCCAACTACAAGCTCTGAAGCTAAAAAAATAAGAAGAAACGAGTGAGTAACAATGGTTATCCAGTAAGGAAACAAACAATTTCTGCCAATAACCCCTCCTAACACGAACGAATAAGCATAATGAATCATTTTAAACAATATAAAGTTTTACAGAAGAAACTACAATAAATTGGTACATATAGCTGGGGATGAGCAACTAAACATTTTAAAACTAACATTATATCAATCAAATCTAATTGATCAAATGGAAACATTAAACATGCATTTCATTTTATATATTAAAATAAGGCAACATATACATAATACACAATGGTGGAATAGTGGAATTAGAGAGTTGGGATTCACGACTTGATCGTTTCGAGTCGGGACATGATGTTTCATATTCTTTACTGACTTTTAGTTCCTAATTTTGTGGTCGATCACTACATTTACCACACTTGGTTGACCATTTATCCGGCTTAGACTGGTCGTTTAACGTAACCATAAGCAATGGGTCTCTTTTCGATGTGTCACAATGTTCGACTACTATACATTGTTAGTAATCACTATATATTCATCTTCGTCTATGCCTATCAAACGTGCATGTGATTCCCAAATATACAAACCATTCATATATGACCACCTTTACATAATAAGTTCACTAGTAAAGATAAAGAGGAATGAACCCGGATTCCAGTTGTAACTCCACTCTTATACGCGTCCCATACCACGTATGAACTTGGTGGTTCCTACCGTACATCTCAAGATAGTACACCACCCCGGATGATATGATGCACTATCCCTTCAGACATTCATAGACTTTTAACAACTCACAAAATAACTACACACACACACACACACACACACACACACATATATATATATATATATATAATTTTCATTTGAAAATAAAAGAGAAATTAACAATACAAGGTTGAGAATGGATATCCAGTTTCCTACCATGCAATTGTGGCCACCTGGCCTAAAATAAATAACTGAAAGGAAAAGTAAACTATGCCTCGCGTTAACAGAAAGTAAATAAACACGCAATCAGTAATATTATCCCTGAATATTCGTTCACCAACCTACACATAACACAACAATGTAAAATACAGACATCATCCTTCAGGAGTGATTCTGACATTTTACCTTTTTTATACCCTTTTTTTTTCGAATTTTACAATTTTCAATCTCTCGAACAAAATATCCACTTTCTGATATTCATCAACTCAATATAAGTTAATTGAATATTAAATCATTTTTCAATTATGAAATTTATTTTTATCAATAAAATTGAAAAAGTACAAAAATTATATCAAAATAGGGTCTGAGCGATACACAGGACCCAACTGACAAAAATAACCCTTTAAAATATCCTACTCACGTATAATTTGTTATAAAATATAATTAAACATATCAAATATGCAAGTTCTGACGTGAATTTGAAATAATCAATTGAATTCTATATTTTTGGAAACTTATCACAAATTTTTAATAAAATCTTAAATGAAATTTTCACAATCTACGATTACTAATAGAAATTGGGAGTTCTTTACAATCTCTGTACGAAAGTACATGAGCAAAAATGGAGACGGTTTGTAAGAAAATCGAGACAGACCGAACTTCGAGGTGGCTGATTTTTGAATCTGACCTGGTGGGTTCGAAGATTTTAACGCCATCATCATTTTTCCCTTCTGCAATGGAGGACGATTTGATCTTGAAATAGATGAAATCCGAGGTCAAAGTTTTGAAACTCCCGTATATAAATACGGCTGATTTTTGATAATACGGAGTGAAAAAGAAAGTGAAATGAAAAGAAGTTGAGTAGGTTTTGTAGAGAATGAGGCTGTAGACGTTTCTCCTTTCTGTGTCGGAAGTCGACGGCGAGTTGTTCACGATGAATCCGAGGTTGAAAATCGGAGAAAAAATTATGTTTTTTTTAAAAGAGGTTGGCTGGTTTTGGTTGGTTTAAAATGATGAATAGTGAAAAAAATTAAAAACATTTATTTATATAACTCTTGGAACGAAATCGGTATTTTGCCTATTATTTCGATCGACTATAACTTGACCATCCGGACTCCAAAAGTAACGAATGAATACTCAGTTTTGTCTAATTTTTCATTCTGGATCTAATGGTATAGTAAATTTTTATAAATTTTATCTCTAACAAAAATTTACATTTTTGGCCCAATGGGACCCTAAAATTTGACGTCGTTTTCATTTTTTATGATAATTCGACTTTTTGATATCCGAAAATGACAAATAAATAGTCCATTTTCGATAATTTTTCATTATGAATCCAATGGTATGATCAAATTTTAAAAATTCTTGCTCTAGTAAAAAATCATTATTTTAGCCTGATCCAATCGGTAATCGAGGATTTTGTAACTTTTCTGTTCGGATTAACATTTGAGCGTGCTTGCAAGCTAAAGTATATTTTTTAATCATTTTGAATCCAATGGTGACGTCAGATTTCATTAAAAATGATCAGAAACATCTTAAAGTTTTACCCCTAAGTTTCACTTTTAGGATTTTTTTCAAAATTCAATTATTTATTTTCCTCGAGATACAAATCGAAAACTCGGGATTTTACAGAAATTTTGATAGAATTATAAAATTTATGTTGTGAAATTAGAGAATTGGGATTTTACAACTGGATTACACCTAGTCGGGACATAGTATTCCAATAATAAAGTATTAATTCCTGATTTTGTGGTTGGTCGATTCATTACCACACTTGAGGGACTATTTATCCGATTCAAGCTGGCTGTTTGACATGACCGTAAGCAACGGGTATCTTCTCGATATGTCAAAACATTCAACTACTCTACATTGTTAGTGATCATTGACCAATCATCTTTATCTATGCCTATCAAGTGTGCATGTGATTTTTATTATGTATCCTCATTTGTGTACGACCTTTACATTATAAGTTCACTAATAAAGATAGAAATGAATAAACCCAGATTCTAGTTGTGACTTCACTCTCATATGTGTCCCATACCACGTATGAGATTAGTTGTTCCTACCGTACATCTTAGGATAATATATCACTCTGGATGATATGACAGATTATCCCTTCAGTTATTCACAAGATTTTTAATAGTTCACGAAATAGCTTTATATATATATATATATATATATATATATATATATATATATATATATATATATATATATATATATATATATATATATATATATATATATATTTCTTTGAAAACAAATAAGAAATTAACATTTTAGAGTTGAGAATGGATATTCAGTTTCCTATTATGCGTAATTATTGCCAATCAACCTAAATTAAATAATCGTACATAATGCATAATTGTAAATAAATATGCAAGTCACCACGTGACAACATAAAGTAAATTAACCCTAGATATTCGTTCATTAATCCACACATAGCATCATAATATAAAATGCAGACATCACCCCTCAGGTGTGATTCTGACATTTTATCGTTTCATCCATTTTTCTCTTTTTTTGATTTTCGTATTTTTAAGGTTTTTCGATATTTATCGATTCCATCTTGATCCATTTGATATAAAATCATCTTTCAACTTTTAAAAATTCAATTTTGTCATTTTAATAGGAGAGTTATAAAATTTGGGTCAACACGAGGCCTAAGCAAATGTACGGAACTAAACTGACGAAAATAATCCAATGAAATGTCTCTCCCACACATAATTTATTTTAAAACACAATTAAACACATCAGACACATATATTTCGCATGAATTTGAAATAATCGACGAAAATTTTACGTTTTGAAATAAAATCAAAAGATTTATAAAAAATTCTAAATGCATTTTCAAAATCTACAATTACCAATAAGAATTGAGCAAGATTTGTAGAGTTCGACATCATAGACGTTTTCCCTTTTTTCGTCGAGCGTCAACGGAGTCCCGTTCTCTACGAAATTGGATGACAAACATTGAAAAAAACTAATGTCTTTTCTTTAAAGGTTTGGTTGGTGTTGGTTGACGGGTTTGAGAGACAATAAACAGTAAAAAAAATTAGAATTATATATATATATAGAGAGAGAGAGAGAGAGAGTCAGGTTCAAGGGACATGAGAAAACATATGTAAAAACAATGTAACATTAATAAATTTTCAAAATATGGGTTAGAAATTTTGGATTGAGCTGATTTTTTGTGAGGATGATTTCTATGATGGGAAGATCGTCCGAAAAAAAAAAATCAATACAATATGAAACTTCTAACCCCATTAAAAGTGATTTATAATGTGAACCGTCGATTTTTTTCCAATTTATATCAATAATTTGTAAATCACTTTTGATGGATTTAGAAGTTTCTGATTGAGCTGATTTTTTGTGAGGATGATCTTCTGATCATAGTGACCATCCTCGCAAAAAATTAGCTCAATCCAAAATCTCTAACCCATATTTTGAAAAACCATTGTTTTTACATATGGCCCTTGAACCGCCCCCTCTATATATATATATATATATATATATATATATATATATATATATATATATATATATATATATATATATATATAACATATGAAAAAACAATGGTTTTTCAAAATAAGGGTTAGAGGTTTTGGATTGAGCTGATTTTTTGCAAGGATGGTCATTATGATGAAAAGATCATTCTCACAAAAAATCAGCTCAATCAGAAACTCCTAAATCCATCAAAAGTGATTTACAAATTAGTGACAAAAATTGACAAAAAATCGACGGATCACATTCTACATCACTTTTAATGGGGTTAGAAGTTTCAGATTGGACTGAATTTTTTTTTTTTTGTGGATAATCTTCCCATCATAGAGATCATCCTCACAAAAAATCAGCTCAATCTGAAATTTCTAACCCATATTTTAAAATTTTATTAATGTTTACATCGTTTTTACATATGTTTTCTCATATGGCCCTTGAACCGCCCCCTATATATATATATATATATATATATATATATATGTAAAAACAATGTAACATTTATAAATTTTCAAAATATGGGTTAAAAATTTCGGATTGAGCTGTTTTTTTGTGAGGATGATCTCTATGATGGGAAGATCATCCGAAAAAAAAAATCAGTCAAATCTGAAACTTCTAACCCTATTAAAAGTGATTTAAAATGTGGACCGTCGATTTTTTTAATCAATTTTTATGAATAATTTGAAAATCACTTTTGATGGATTTAGAAGTTTCTGATTGAGCTGATTTTTTGTGAGGATGATCTTCTCATCATAGTGACCATCCTTGCAAAAAATCAGCTTAATCCAAAACCTCTAACCCATATTTTGAAAAACCATTGTTTTTTCATATGTTTTTACATATGGCCCTTGAACCGCCCCCATATATATATGCACCATATTTTTGAAGTTGTTTCGTTTGACAATAACTCAACTTTTCGGACTCCGAAACTTACAAGTGAATACTTTTTTTTTAATAATTTTTTGTTGCGGATCTGATTGCTTGATCGAATTCTACATATTCTCACTGTAACAAAAATTCACATTTTAAGCCTAATTTGACTCGAAAATTGAAGTTATTTTCGTTTTTGACGATAATTCAACTTTCCAGATTCATAAAATTGTAAATACTCCATTTTCTATAATTTTTCATTACGAACCTAAATGGTGTGATTAAGTTATAAAAAAATTTCTCTAGCAAAAATTCCTCTTTTTAACCTTGTCCAACTAAAAAAATCCAGGATTTTGTAATTTTTCTAGTCGGACTCGCATTTGAGAATGTTTAGAGGCTAAAATATGTTTTTTGACCATTTTAAATCTAATGGTGAGTATGAGTAGAAAAAAAAAACCCTAAAAGTTTTACCCTAAGTTCCACATTTAAAATTTTCTCAAAATTTTACTATTCGTTTTTCCTTGAGATACAAATAAAAAACTCAAGGTATTACAATTGAAATTAATAGAGTTGGAATCCAAGTCGCAAGATTTCCAGAGTCACATGTTGCAAGTGTGTAAAACAAGAGATTTGTTGTTGTTTATGTTAAGGGATCCTTAAAGATTGAGTGCTCTTAATAAAATAGTTAAATATTTGAGGTGTCCAAAGAAATTGGAGGGCCCTTAAAAATTAGTGACTTAGATATAATTTTTCAAAATAAATTCTACCAAAAATGTCACTTGAAGGGACAACGATTTAATTAGGACTGTCAATGGATAGCCGAAATCCGAATTTGAAAAATTAGATATTATTCAAAATTTTCAAATATCGAATTCATATTCAGATGTTATTTTAGGATTTGAATGAGTTTCGGATACAAATTTGGATGTTGCAAGATCTGATTCGATAATATATATATGCAAGACAGTTGTTTTCCTTTCATTTAAAATTTTACTATTTTTAATTTAAAACATTCCTCTTTTCAAAAGTCAAAGACAATTATTTGTCATTCACTTACTATATTTGATTTAAACATTCATCTTTTCAGACTAAAGACAAATGTTTGTCTTCCATTTACATTCATCTTTTTCTCCTTCGCCTCATCTTCCCTAAAGGGTTAACGAACAGTGATGGAATTTTTTCGATGATCAAACAACAACATATTCTCCAACATAGATAAATCTCGCTCCGTCCCTTCTTCTTTTCTCTCCCATCTCCAATCTCAATCCAAAAACCCTTGATTTTTCCCCTAAATCATGTTTTTCTTGGGGGTTTGCTTGATACAGATTAAAGATGAATGAACGAACTTGTGCAAATAATCAGAGTTTTTGAAATAAATTGAAGATGAGGGATTTTGATATATTTTGCAATTGGATTCGAATTGAATAATATCGGATATCACAAATCAAATTCGAATCGGATAATATCGGATATTTAATAATTCATTTGGATGCGAATTTTGAATATTGATTAGTGATTTTCGATCGGATTCGAATTTGTATTTAAATATCAATACTTTTTTTGGGATTCGAATTTGGATATAGCAATATCTGATCGGGTACCTATCCATTCACAGATATAGATTTAATTGCTGAGCTGGGCAAAAAACTCGAATCTTTCTTCAAGGATTGTTAGAAGTAACGAATTTGAGCCATATTCGGCGCATAGGTCCACTTAGAAGTTGACCAAAAAAGTACCAGGTGGCATATACTTTGAAGGGATGACATACCTTAGCTGAGAAAATTTACTGCATTACCACACCAGTTTTTTACTTAGGCCACCACATTAATTATTAATATGATAAACATGTTGAAGTGCTCTAATTAAAAATTGATGTAGCAAAATAGAATCCTTCCTAAACAATTTTCTCAGCCAAACCTATGGTGCCAGCTACGCACATCATCATAAAATCTTCCTACTTAAATAAAAACACTCACAGGAAGACAGAAGACGCGTCTTTCCAGCCTGGCTTGCCACCTTTTACACACATTCTCTCTCTCTCTCTCTCTATCTCACAGATCGAGTAAGATTAGATTACAAGCAAACAAACCACCACCACACCACCACGAACACCAACGTGAAGGAACACCACCAATGTCTCCACAAAACCAATGTCCCCTCTATCTCACGGTAACATTCACACATGTTCTACTAATTTTACTCTCCTCCACCACCTCTGCCACCAAATCTGGTGGAGATCTCCCAACATTTAGAGAAGCCCCAGCTTTCCGAAATGGCATCAATTGCCCCAAAATAATCTACTCTTCTCTCGACAAACGCTCACACAATCCCCCAATCATCCACATAGCTATGACCCTCGACACTACATACCTCCGTGGCTCCATCGCTGGAATACTTTCTGTTCTCCAACACGCCTCTTGTCCAGAAAACATAGTCTTCCACTTAATCACATCAAATCGACGCTCAGATCTTCGCCACGTCATCCTCACAACCTTCCCTTACCTCAATTTCCATCTCTACCTCTTCGACACCAATCTTGTCAGAGGTAAGATCTCTTCGTCCATCCGTCGCGCACTAGATCAACCCCTCAACTACGCTAGAATTTACTTAGCTGATCTCTTACCGAATGGTGTCCGTAGAATTATTTACTTTGACTCTGATCTTATCGTAGTTGACGACGTGGCTAAACTATGGTCCATTGATTTGGGTTCCCATGTTTTGGGTGCACCAGAGTATTGTCACGCTAACTTTACCCATTACTTCACTCAGAAATTCTGGTCAGATCCAGTTTTCTCTGTAGCTTTTAGAGGTCGTAAGCCTTGTTATTTTAACACGGGTGTTATGGTGATCGATGTTTGGAGATGGAGAGATGGGAAATTTACAGAGAAATTAGAAGGATGGATGAGAATGCAGAAGAGATACAGAATTTATGAATTGGGTTCTCTTCCTCCATTTTTGTTGGTTTTTGCTGGAGATGTGAGAGGGGTTGAACATAGATGGAATCAACATGGGCTTGGTGGTGATAATATTGAAGGATTGTGCAGAGATCTTCATCCTGGTCCAGTTAGTTTACTTCATTGGAGTGGTAAAGGGAAGCCATGGCTTAGATTGGATTCTAAACGACCTTGTCCGTTGGATAGTCTTTGGGAACCGTACGATCTGTTTCGTCACGCATCATTGTTTTCTGATACTTGAAACACTGGAACAATTCTCATTCTCATTTTCCTCTCTCTCTTTCTCTCTCTGCTCGAGCGAAAAAGAAATGCAGAGACAAGGACAAAAGAACGTTTCAGTGATGGGGGTGGTTGGATTTTGTCTTGTCTGATCAAAGCATCAGATCGGACGGTTGACAGTAAATAAAGAGATTTTGATCTTGAAGAATGTACGGTAATGATTAAATCTATGTTTTGTAATTCTTAATTTGTCGTTCGGCTACAGTGTAAAGATGGTGGGGTCGGGGGAGCCAAAGTTTTATAAAGAAAAAAAATAATTTATTGAGAAAAGATTCTTGGCAAGAGGAAAGTTTAGTGTATTTGGAATTTTTGTTTTCAGATAGATGATTTAGAGATGCCCCCCTCAGAGATACCTTGTGTTATCAAACTAATAAGATGCCTCTTTTCTTATAAACTATGAAAACTATCTTTTATGTTTTATTTTTAAATAAAATACTTGGATTGGATTTGTCAACCGAGAACCAGTCATTTTCAAACGCTTCAACTTCTATGACAAATTATAAAAATTATTATTTTTATCCAAAATTTCATTATCTTTTTGGATGCATAATTACACCAGAGACACACATGGATTGAATGGATAAGACGTCCACCAGTCCATCATTAATTTGAATGATAAATACCAAGCCATTAGATACCACTTGTCAATTCAATCGAAATAACTCTGGCCGAAAATATAGGTGGCGCAAGAGCACTCGACTGAAACTTAAAATCAACCCACTTGTACTGTAATCATTTGGAGGGAAAAGTGTGGATCTTTAAATCTATTGGTTTAATTAATGTTCGAGATCCTCTAAAGATTTTTTTAAGCGTAAAAGTTGCATGAAAAACCAATAAAAGAGAAATAGTTAAGTTATATGCTAAATGATAATGGAAAAGATATTTTAGATATTAGTAGATTTAGAACGACAAAGAAAACCTATAAAAAAAAAATAACATATGTGCCTACCATGAGATTAGCAATCACCATAGCAATGGACGCGATGCTTTGAAGAATTTGTCCAAAATCTATTAACGGAAGGGAAACTGATATAATTTGTGGTCGTTGTGCTAAAAAGAAAAATCCTAGCAGAGAGAAGAGGGCATGCAATACCAATTTAGTTTCTTTTCTTAAAAGTAATATAAGTGCATTGTCTTGGTTAATTAATGAAATTCTTGGTATTCCACATCATATAATGTCTCATTCATTAAATGTTGGGAAAAGTTGAAAAGTCGTGTGAAAAAAAAAAACCTAGAAGAATTCTTGCTCGACTCGTTGATTTTGTGTATGTAGAAGTGGATAAGTTGGTACAAGTAGGGATTATAAGGGAAGCCAAGTTCATAGAATGGATTGCCAATGTAGTGTCTGTGTAATGTCCTGTTTGGATGTGTTGTTGGATAGAATGGTTGAGTTTGGACTCTTATCGTTTATGAATGGTTACTTGCGATATAACCAAATCCCCATGACTGTTGATGGTGAAAAGAATATGGCATTCTATATAGACATGGGAGTTTTTTGTTATATGAGGATGTCGTTAGTGTTGATGAATGTAGGAGAAACCTTCTAGAGATTGGTGGAAAAGATGTTCAAAAAATAGCTAAATAGACCATAGAAGTCTATCGTAGCGCCCATAACTAAACATTCTAATGATCCAATGTAATAAATAAAACATTTTTAATTAAATAAATAAGCAGTAGAATTAAATAAAACCTTACTAGTATTAAAATCAAACATAGTAATACGGTGCTAAGAATAAAACAATAAAGAAATATATAATATAAACTCGGCAACATGCCACCAACAAAAAATAAAGAAGAGGTTACTCCTCTTTCTAACACATAATCCACTCTCAATATTCGAACTTAACCCTAATCTACCGGATCACATGGGAAGCTACATTCTCATAATAGTATCCAAGTTTTGCTTCTGGAAGAAAGTCTACTCGAGGTAGATACTCCTCAAAAGGTTCCTCTTGACTCTCTTCATCTAATGGTAAGTTTGAACTTGAAAATGTGGATAGGGTGAGTAATATAGGTTATCTTAAAGATTCGATAAAATACATGTGTATAGATGTGAGGTTCAATGGGTTTTAACCTTATCTTATTGGGTATAGGAGTTGTCACCATTTAAAGAGTTTAAGGTGTGAATAAGCATCATAAAAAAAGTTTTGAAATCTATTTTTTTTTAACAAATTAGCGATTCAAATATGTTCTAACCTATGATATTAAGGGTAAGGAGGTTTGGTTGTAAAACAAGGAAGGTGTTAGACACCTTGTCTAACCCAACAAGTTGACGGTTACCAAGTATTGGCCAAAAGTTAAAAATAGAAAATTGATTTTCTGAGTTGTAAGTGAAGAGGTATGTACAAATGCATAAACACATATGCATGTCCCTTAACTTGCATGTAGGTGTTGTAGATACCCAATTTTTTACTTAGGCCCAGATTGAGAGCATCAAGAACCTTTCGAGAATGGGCATGACCTAATGTATTTTTCAAAAGGTTTTAAAACCCATCTTTCGGGTAACTATATGGTCTGAAGGTCATTTTAAGAGGGAATTTTAAGTTTGCCCGAACCTTACCTTCGGTTAGGTCATTTTTAATTTTGGAATGACCTCACCAATGCCAGAAAAAGTTTTGGTATGGCCAAACCTTAGCTTTGGCTAGACAATTTTTTTAGCTTGGCTGAACCTTAAGTTCGGCCAAGGTTGAATTTTGGTTAAATTTAGATTGGCTCAACCTAAGGTTTAGCCAATTCTGTTGGGCAGTTATAACCCATCTAGGCTCGAATTTTCTTAGAGAAAATGACCCCCCTCATCCTTTTCCTTCATGACTTTTCCCTCAAGAAATTTCACCATTTTACCTTTTTATCCTTGCATTAACTTCTTAATGATTTTCCCACATTGGTCTTCAGGTAATTTTTCAAATATTTTAACAAAGACTCTTGGTTAAGATTGATCACCACATAAGTTCACTTACCACTTTAACCCCATCTTGATAAAACTAAATGGAGGTGATTTACTATTTTGCACATTGATTCTATCTTCAATTCAACTAACTTTCCTATGAGCCAAGGTAATTTGACAATTTTTCAAGGAGTTAAAATTTTATCCTAGTAAAAGAATTCTCTCGAACTTGTGTACAAAGACTATATTATCCCTAGGTTGTTAGAGAGTTAGCTAGGTTAAATGACTAGAAAGTCTAAAAACCAACCACATAATTGCATGTCATATAGTCTAATTTTCTTCAATTTGACTCAATATCAAGGTTCTTGGACCATTCTAACCTCCATGAAGAATTATCTAGAACTTATGGGCTTTTACCCTCTTACTTATTGATAATCATGATTAGCAATACCCAATAAAGTGTAAAAACTATAAAGGCCACGAGAGGAGAGGTAATTAAGGTCTTCTATTGAAATTTTAGTCAGAAGAAAGTCTAAATTTAAAAATCAAACTATCCCCAAGGGTCTCCCAAAATCCTATAAATAAGATACTCATTCAAGGTAAAAGGAATGAGCTCATTTGGTGATCCAAAATTCTGCCCAAATTTCTTTCTAGTCTCTCTAGCTTTCCATACCTCCCAAAATTATGTCCAACTAGTCTTCTAAATTAAATAAGAAAGAAGGAAAAGAAGAAGATTAAGGTGGGAGAAGTTCTAACACATACACTGTGACGCCCCACCAAACGCTAACATAAATCCCAAGGCCGTCTCGAGGTACTAGGTGGCGCCTCAAAATTTCGGCATGGTCTCCTCTGTTTATGTTAGCGTTTTACGGAACTCAAACCTGATAAACAAAATCCAAACAATCTTGTATAAAGTAACATATCCATAATGAATAAGAAATGGAAGACGATAGATTTTATGAACAACAAAAAGCAAGGTCAGAGTTGTGCAAAAGGGATAAAGTTATACAGGATTACAAAGTTTTCCTCACTCTAACATAGACCTAGCACTCGGTCCCAAAAACATAGACCTCTCCTAGGACGAACAGACTCCTAGTAGAAGTAGTCATGATGCTCATCGGGTAACGGACTCTGGTCGTCGATCTGACCGACTAGATGTTCCTCAACGAATGGCCCAACACTCGCCTCCCCAAGCACAGGCTCTGCAACTAAAAAAAAGATGGAAAGAAAGGGTAAGTAACAATGGTTACCCAGTAGGTCCACAAACAATTCTTACTAATAACCTCACCTAACGTGATCGACTAATCATACTGCATCATTTCAAAATATGCAAGTTTTACAATTGAAACTACGATTAACTGGTACATATAGCTAGGGATGAGCAACTAAACAGTTTAAAAATTACACATAGTATCAATCATCCATACTCATTATACATTTTCCATTTATGCAAATATAGTTAACAACACTGGAATAGTAGACATGCTTTTCAGTTTATAATTCGAAATATAACACAGATACATAATACAAGTGGTGGAGTAATGAAATTTGAGCATTGGGATTCACGACTGGATTGCTCCTAGTCGGGACATGATGTTACAACATAAATCTGACTTTTAGTTTCTGATTTTATGATCGATCGCTACGCTTACCACACTGGTGACTATTTATCCGGCTCAGGCGGGCCGTTTGACGTGACCGTAAGCAATGAATCTCTTTTCGATGTGTCAGAACATTTGACTACTACTAGATTATTAGTGATCACTGACCAATCATCTTCGTCTATGCCTATCAGGCATGCATGTGATTCCCAAAATAACACTCCACTCGTATACGACCACTTTTACAATATACGTTCACTGGTAAAGATAAGAAATGAATGAACTCGGATTCCAGTTGTGACTCCACTCTCATACGCGTCCCATACCACTTATGAACTTGGTGGTCCCTACCGTACATCCCAGGATAGTGCACCCCTCCGGATGATGTGACGCACTATCCCTTCAGGCATTCACAAACCTTTTAACAGCTCACAAAATAGCTACGTATATATATGATTTTTCATTTAAAACAAAAGAGAAATTAATAGAACATGGTTGAGAATGGATATCCAGTTCCTACCATGCAATTGTGGCCACCCGGCCTAAAAATAAATAATAGTACTCAGCGCACGCGCTAATATAATCGTAAATAAACATGCAACCCTTTCATTAATAACCTGGATATCCTTTCACCAACCTACATACAACATACAATGTAAAATGCAGACATCACCTCTCGGGTGTGATTCTGACATTTTATTGATTCATCCCTTTTCCCATTCACTCGACATTCTCACTTTTCGTCTCTTCAAGTCAAACCATTCATTTCTCATCTTTCAAAGTCATTTTTGGTCTTTTCATCGAAAACATCAAAGTTTATTCAAAACAAGGTCTCGACGATGCACTGGACCAAAGCTGTTGAAAATAAGGAAAGTTGGTGAAAATTTGGCTAAGTGTCGGAAACTCAATTTTTCAAAGTTCTCGAAATTGAAAACGGGTTTTTCGAAATGAAAGTCTCGATCACGAAATTCGACACCATATAGTTTTTGTAATCTAATTCAAAGAAATACGAAAGTTATTACATTTTGAAAATTTGTTGAAAACGTCGAAAACTACATTTTGTTCTTGAAACTAAAATTTGGATTTTGATTATTTGAGATTTGGATCTTGAAACCATTCCCATTATTCCGAAATGGGGGGTAAAATCTTAATTTCATTAAAGAACTTAAAGTAAACATTTAATTAAATATTTTTAAGGAAATAAAGGGTGAGAAATCAAGTATAAGGTATGAGGAGGGCAACACAAAAGACAGAAGTCAGTTCTGAAGAACTATTTCTGTCGGCTGATGGTCGATGGCAGAACTAGGATTCTGTTGGTGGGACCGATAGTATAGCTTTCGACAGATGTTGGTGGGACCGACGCCTCCTGTCGACAGCATAAAATTTCACGCGAGCTTTGGGTTCATCGGTAGCAGAACCCTAATTCTGTCAGTGGGACAGACATAATGCCTTCGGTAGGTGTCGGTGGCACCGACCCTTCCCGCCAACCGCACTGAATCCTTACTCGAACTTTCGAGTTTTCGATTCCTTTTTCGGATTCTTCTTCCACTCTTCGAATCATTCAACTTACCCACGAGTTTATGGTTAAAACTTGATAAAACATAATCAAAACATCTACTTCTACCATAAATTTGAAATCAAACAACAACTTTCTACGATTTAAATGCAAACAATAAGTTTTGTTTCAAAACCTAAATGCACATTTCAAAATCTAAAGTTACCAATAAGAATTGAAAGTCCCCTACTTGTTTGTAGACACCGAAAGTGATGTACTCGCACGATAATTAAGGTTGGTGGCAAAAGAGTCGATGTTGAATTGAGTTTGACGCAAAGTAAGCGAGGGTTTACAACTCCTTCGACAACGACAATCTCCTTTGCTTTCACAAAGAAGGGTGGACCTAACTCTTACTTGATGGAACCCTCGGTGAAAATGTGTTAAGATTCACTCGAGCCACACGATTGAATTTGATGGAGGATGGGGAAAACAAATGAGAATGGGTTAACAAGGAGGGTGAGGTTGTAGCTATCGTTGTAGCCGACAACTTTGTCTTCTTCGTCGGGGTTCAACGGTTATTTGTTCTCAACAGATCTTGAGGAGAAGAGAGGAGAACCTAGGTTTGGGAAAATCTGAGTTTTGGGTGATTTGAAGAAGAAAGAGAATGACTTAAAATAAAATCACTTTCTTTATAACAAGGGCGAGGGCATACTTGTAATTTTCTTATTATTTCTAGTTACGATCGTAACTTGACTATCCAAACTCGAAAAATGACAAATGAGTATACCATTTCGAATAATTTTTCGTTGTGATCCTAATGGTGTGGTCGAATCTTCCTAATTCTCCCTCTAACAAAAATTCTCTATTTTGAGTCCCGCTCAACACGAAATTCGAGGATTTGTTAACTTTTTCACTTGATCTTGAATTCAAACTTGCTTATAGGCTAAAGTATATATTTCAATTATTTTGAAACTAATGACAAAGTCGATTTTTAACAAAAATGAACATAGCATAATCCGAGCACTTTACTCTAAGTTTCCTTTTTAGAATATTCTTCGAATAGATACTATCTTATCTCTTCAAGATACGAGTTAAAAACACGGGGTGTTACATATACACACACACCCTCTCTAATATCCTATTCTCACTCTTCTCTTATTTACTTTTCAAGCAATTTTCTCTAGTTTGTTATCATGTGTTTTAGTGTAATAATGTAGATTTACATTTCCTAGCCTCAAGACTAGGGGATAAAGAGTAATTCCTCCTAGTAAGGTCATCTCCTTCAATAAGTTCTCTTATAGCATTAGAAATAGTTTGTTTGTTTACTTTTATGAAATTTAATTTCTTAGTGTAAATGTTTTACATTCTTGCAAATTAAATACTTAGAATAGTTTTTCTTACCTTCTTGATGGTAATAGAGTTAGAGAGTAAACCCTCTTGGAGGTAATCTTCTGTTGTTAAGTCTATCATTTGCATACACTCACTTCTAAAATTTCTATAAATAAGGGTGTAAGTCCTTATGGGTTTATATCCATCCTTTAGAACTAATAAAAATGATTATTCTCATATGGATAACATCTCATACATAAACTTTTGACCTTTTCATGATTTTGTTCAATTAATGAATATAACTTATGGTTCAAACCAATGAGAAAAGCTCCTAAGGGAGTGTATAAGCTAGATTTGAAGCTTCGAGACTCTTAATGATGAAATCCAAGTGGATTCTTATCAAAGTCCCAAGCTCGCAAAAAAAAAAAAATTCAATAAGCACCCACTTCTAGTAAGGGCTTGCCCATCATTTTTTTTTTCATTTTCTAAGTCGAACTATAGGTTTTTGCTTCTTAACTTTCTCTATAATTCCTTCTATTTTCAAAACTAAAAAAATGGTTTCTAATCTCATCACGTAGTCAATCCATGGTAACCATCCTTGGATGGGAGGGACAAGGTGTCTAACACTTTCCTTGTCCCTCAATCGAACCTCTTTACCTTAGTTCTCTAGGTAGACTTTTTTCCCTTACCCATTGGATATGTCAGTCTCTACAAGTCAAAGAAAATAGATTTTTGAAAACTTTTTATAGTGTCCATTCACACTTTAGTTGAATAGTGGAGACTTTTTGACTTGTGTAGATGAGATCAAATCTTCCCAGAAATTTCGAAGCCCACGTATCTACATGTGCCATCAGAAAGGTAAAAATTGAGTGTTCCACTTGTTGAGAATTTTTGTTTACTTTGAGTTTGAGTGTCAATCTAAGTAGATTTTACTCTTTAAAGACTCCAGTATTTTACTATAAGAATTTGTACTCACATATGAGTTTATTTTTGCTGGTGAAGCTCTAAAAATGCATCCATGGATTGGATGAGTCTTTTGAAACTTTCACCTTGTGCACGAGTATATGTCTTTAAGGAACTATTTTTCCTTGGCTTAGAGTGTTAAGTGCTTTAGGACGATTTACCTTCTTTAACTCATAGCCATTTTAGAATTAAAAAGAGAGAGATGTATGTGCAACAATGTATGCATGCAATGTTCCACATGGAACTTATTCATGGACTTAAAAAAAAAGAAATATTACCTCATATTATGAGGGATTACTCTCTTCCTCCTTAAGATTCAAAAAGAAAATTATATTACTTGCTTGGAATTGAAAGTACTTGAATGTAAAGAATTGAAAGACAATTGCTATTAAAATTAAATATTCCTTAAGGAATTTATTATGGACTCAGAAAAAGGGAACTTTACATCACAAGTAAAGGATTACTCTTTTCCTTCTTAAGCCATTGAAATAAAAAAAAAAGTACACTACGTTACTTTGACATTTAAAGTGCTTGAAAATAAAGAAAGGGATAGATAGAAGTAGGATTTGGGCGATGTAACTAATAAAAATATAATTTAAAGGTTCTCCCCCCACCTTGGTTTTCTTTATTTGTTCTTCCTTCTTGTTCTAGGCCTTCTAAGAGTATGAGTGTAATATCTTAGAAATTCATAACATATCTCGAGGGATTCTGATTGATGGTTAAGTTTGGATACTTAGTAATAAATTTTATATTAGAAAACGATTCTTGAAAATTAGAGAACACCATTAGGTACGTATAAAAAACTTACCTAAAATAGACTATAAATTTGCAAAAATTGGAGTCCAAGGCATAGACTTTTAAATAAAAATAAATAAAACAAAATCAAAAATGATATTTACATCCTTAAGTTACTATAAATATCAAACTTATTAGAAATTTATAGTTTTTCATTTTTTTCTCCAAAGAAAAACTCAATCCTAACCTCCTTAGAGATAGAAGATTCAACACTCGATGAAAGAGGAGAAAAGTTTCCTCTAGTTAAGGACTTCGTGTGGAATCCAAGGAGATTGTGATTTCTTTAGAGATGAAGATTGAAAGTGAATAAAGAGGGATATTGAGAATTGATCTCGGAGCCATTGAATAGTAGAAGACGCTAAACAAGAAGGAACTCTTCCCTTCTACTATTTAATTACTAAGTTTTTAATAAAAAATCATTTTACATCCAAGAAATAGATTTGAGTTTTAATCTAAGGGAACATTCTTTAAAAATCATACATGATTAGATGATTTCAATCCTTGATCTTATTTTTAATTTGTAAATCTTGTGTTAAAAGTTAGAAAAAGTATAGATTTATTAGTTTTATGATCATGTACAATTGATAAAAAGTTGGAATGGATTGTGGGTGAGTTTGAGGTGAAACCAAAGAAGAAGATGAAAAATTGTTACGCTCGCTCGATCCAACAATGCTTGGTTAACCCACCTATCGTCCCATAAAGGATTGCAGAATGCATTCCTTTCAGGTTCGATTGACCTAAAAAAAATTTGATTGACCGACCTCGGTTGCCCAACCTATCGCCTGATTTACTCTTGGGTTCGATCGCCTGACCTACCGATCGGTCGACCCTATACTAAAATGCCTAGTTTAACTTATTTTTAGCATAATTTTTTCCCACCAATATGTGCATTTTTTAGCTCCTTATTTTCATTAAAAATATTAAGTTTTTTTAATAAAATTTTGGGATTACCCCCCATTTGAAAACAATGAGAATGGTTTAAAAATCCAAATCTCTATCATCAAAATTTAATTTTTGGTTCGAAGAACAAAATGTAATTCATGACATTTTTATCAGATTTTCAAGTTTTGCTATCTTTTTCATTAATTTAAATTATGCTACAAAAATTACATGATGTCAATACATTTATTTAAAGTTTTTTATTTCTAAAAACTCGTTTTACATTTAGATAATTTTGAAAAATCACTTTTCCAACACTTAACTAAATTTTCACAGTTTTAACTATTTATGAATTTATCGTATTATTCGAGTCCTTTCTACTCAACCAAGACTATCATATGGAATTGGTTGATGCCTTAGAATCACAAATACTTTTAAAATATATATATGTACTTTGATAGACATGTATGAAAATAGACATTTTATCAATGAATTAATGGATGGATAAAGAGAACTTATGTTCTTAACTGATTGATGGGACAGTACTTCCAGATTTATGCAGTAGCTATGCCATATGATGGATGAAAGATATATAAATGGATGGATATCTCACGTTCTCACAATTACGTAAGATATGATTGATGGATGAATTGATTGATAGATGGATGTCATCGGATGGCATTACCATATCTTGTTTGTATTTTTAATATTAAAAAATTATATATAGGTATATATAAAAAAAATTATTTTTGTTTACTAGAAAAGATTCGTAGAAAACCTAAAAAGAGTGACACATTGTTGTACTTTTGGAAGTCATAGGTCAATCTAGGATAACATTTGATATTTTATTCTCTCGGGTAGTATGAGATAGCTTAGAGAGTAGTATAGCACATGAGATCTGAGAATTTCTCTTCTTCTTTCCTATGGAACATTTGGGTGTAAAGGCGGTTTTTGTATAGTGTAGAGATAGTTTAAGGTTCACATGTATTACCTCTTGATAGGCTTAGATGTGAGGAGTTTCTCTTAGGCTAGTTAGTGATCATAAGAGTCTATAGTTGTCAAACGGTTAACCTTACCATTAGTTGAACTCAGTATTGGATTCTTGGTCAGCGGCTAGTCTGAGCTAGATAAATGGTCACTCAACTGTGATGTATTAGATCGGCCACAAAATCATATAAGAAAGGTGAGATTCCACACTGAAGGTTAAGTATTGGAATACAAAATTTTCATAGTTGAAATGATTATATCGACGTGTTCCTCAATACTCTTATCAATTATACCACCATATATGTATTATGTATTTTTTTTTATATGTTGATGAATGAGAATTTTACTTTGAAAGCATGATGAAATGATTACTTTGTTAAATGATTTGACTGATAGACTGTTACTTATTTTATTTTATTTTTCTTGTTACAATTAGTATTTATTCAAATGCTATATTATATCAAAAACCTGCATGATTTAAACTTTAGATGATTATGCGTTGCATGCGGTAACTTGTTGTTAGAAAGATAGATTTCTTTCTGGTTAACTCCCGTTACTCACCTTACCATTCACCTTTCAGATTTCGTAGTTGTCGAGGAGACATTATTGAGGATGAGATTCATAAGGAAGTACCCGAGATTGAGTATATAGATGAGTAGCCACCTTCGTCAGTTTGAGTGGTCCTAGAGTCTTAGTAGTTGTTTATTTTATGTTTCAGATTCAAACTCTTATGTTATGGTACTATGTGCCAATTTCTATCCAATACCATTGTCTAGTTATGTTTTGTTTCAATCAGTACAACTCTTATTTTGAGATTTGAAGATTTCATATCATAATTTGGTTATTAGCTTCTGCATTATGTTAACTTTTTGCATTATTTATTTTTTTCCGCTGTTTTATAATTGTTTATCGAGATCTATTATCTTACTATTATATGTTATCATGGGGTGGGTTAGTTAATCATTCTTTGAGATCTAACATAACTATCCTTGGGATTCGTATTAGATTTTGAGGTGCGACAAAGAGTAGGTATTTTTGGACAAAATTTTGGGATAGTAGAGGGAAACAAGAAGAGAATTGGGTAGAATTTTGAGATCCTTGACTTCTTTCCCCATTGACTTAGATGGGTCCTCTATTTATAGGCCCTTGGGGATATAAATTTTAAAGTTCTATAAGTTCAAAATATTTTCAAGAAAACCTTAATAGATGAACTTGGTTCTCCTTAATCACATTGTCCTTGATGGTCTTTGCACCTCCTTCAATCTTGTCAATTATGATTATTAAAGGATAAAAGTGTAAAATCTCACAAAGTTCTAAAACATTCTCTTTAAGGGGTAGGAATGTCAAGGTCCCTTGAACTTGGTCAAACTCTAGAGAACTTAAGAGCAATGATAAGTAATTAGAAAAGAAAAGTTAGGATTTTTTAGTAAATTGCATTGTGTAAGCTCATAACAACTTGAGGGTAGAAGAATAATTATTCTTGGGATTCTAGAGAATTCTTGTGGATAGGTAAAATGGTCAATGTTCATTGAACATGGTTAATTTGAGAGAATTATGTAGAAGTGGTCTTGAATAAGGAATGAGAGTGGTGGACTTAAATGTCAATTACCTTAATTGAGTTTCAACAAATTATGGATAAGAAAGTAATTGGCACTATGTGGGTACTGTCACATCCCAAAATCTTAACACGTATCCCTATGATTGTGTAATAGAATCTCTAGGTATGATTAACAATCTCAACCCATTTTAAAATATAATAATACATAACAACTCTTGTTTAATGGTTATAATGTAATAGAAAAAACTATCATTAATAGACAATAATCAGAGCTTGTAAAAAATTACATCAATTATAATCAAAATTCATAATCAAACCTCAAAAGACATAATCTCTCCAAATAGATACTAGTCTCTCAAAATATAAATCATAAGAAAATTTTAAACCTTATGACAATCCTCAAGTATACAGAGGCTATGACTTGTCGTCAAAAGTCTCCTTAAGAAACACTTTGTACGATTTCTCATAAATTTACTCCTTAAAATTTGTGTAATCTGAAATGATGAATGATATAGTGATTAACGGGGAGTTATTCAGCAGAAAATATACTATTCTAACATTTAATCACAACATGCAACATATAATCATGCTGAATATTTAAATAATATAAGTTTAAAACATCTATTCAACATATAATATTTGAATAAATACTATCTAAACAATAGTAAACAATTGCAATATTCATCAATCTATCACTTCTATCATAAAAATAATCTATCATTCGTTTAGAGGTTTAAAACATTTATTTATCATCACATAATAAAGTAAAATACATAATAGAAATACGACGGTATAATTGATAATAGTGTTGAGGAACGCGTCGATACGATAGCCTCGATATGACAAATTGATTCTAATCTACTCTCGATATGGAACCCCATCGTTAGCATTTGATTTTGTGGTCGGACACTGTTACCATGCTTGGGTGACCATTTATTCGGCTCAGAATTGGTCGTTGACCAAGGTCCAAATAATTGGATTAACTATGTTAGTAATTAATTTAATTACTACGAACTATTAGTAACTACTCACTAGCTCATGAGTGAACTCCCTACGTCTAAGCCTATTAAGAGGCAATATAAGTGAACCTTGACTATTTCTACATTATACAAAGACCACATTCACTCACAAGGTATCCCATATTACTGATGAGAAAAGAAAGACAAATATTATACTAGATTGACCCACCTCTTTTTAAAATATAACAATGTATCACTTTTTCTAGATTTTATACGACCTTTTTCTAATAAACAAAATAATTTTGTTTTGGGTACATATATATAAATTTTTTTTAAATACAAGCAATTGTAATGATATCTTGTCAACGTTATATTATGTATCTCTATCTATCCATCAATTCATTCATCTATCCACCATATCTCATATGGTCGTGGGAATGTGAGATATTTATTCATCTATCTATTAATCCATCAAATCTCACGTGGCCTAGCCATTGAAAATGTAGAGTATTGTCCTATCAAACAATAGAAAACTTATGTTTTTTTATCCATCTATCAATCAATTGACCAATCATTTATTTCCTAGGTATTTATTAAAATACATCATTTTAGTCATATTTGAGATTCTATAGTATCAACCAAATCCATGTGATGGTCTTGATTGAGGAGAAAATGCTTGAAAAACACGGTAAAATAATAAATTGTTAAAGTTGGCTAAAGGTTGAAAATGTTTTTTTCAAAGTTCTTCAAATGTAAAATGATCTTCTTAAAATAAAAGTCTTAATTAGTGAGATTTGATATCATATAATTTTTAGAACTTAATTTAAAGGGAGGTAAGAGAAAACGAGGATTAAAAACTTGACAAAAATGCCGAAGTCCATGTGTTATTCTTGAATCCCAAAATTAGATTTTGATTATTTGAGATTTTTATTTTTTAACTATTTCCATTATTTCCAAATAGGGGTATTCCCTTATTTTCATTAAATAACTTAAAGTAAATGAAAAACTCATATATGACATTTACTTAACTATTTTTAATGAAAATAAATTGTTGGATGTGTCTGACACTGTGATAAAAACGTGTCTAGAACAAAAAAAAAAAAAAAAATAACGATCCAAAATCACTATTATAGAGATTTTGCCAATAATGATTTTGAAGTTGTTATTATAGCGACTAGATAGTTAGAGGGATTGGACATTGCTATAATAACAATCTGAAGGGTGAAACATGCACTTTTTGGGATTTATTCTTAGGTTTTTCTTAAAAACCTTGTCAAAACTTGTTTTATCATATTTTCTTTTTCTAAACTTATAAGGTAATGTAAAAACAACTTGTTTAACATAAATAAAAGTAAATATATGGAATCAAATATTTAAACAAGCATGATTTAAAGTGAATCAACCCTAAATAAGAAATCCTAAAAAATATTTTTGATAAATCTATGTTTCTTAAAAAACTAATAACTAAAAGGTAGAAGGGAAGATTTCGTAGTTGTTTTGTGTCTTCTATGACATATTTTCATCAAGATCGACTCCCAACAATGCTCTTTGCTCGAAATTCCCAAACATAGATTTTGTTCCATCTTAAATTGAAGATCTCAACGAGATGAAACTTTTTCTTTTCTTCGCTAACTTTTGATTCTCATTCTAAGGTAGTCGAATATTGTCTTGAACGTTTAGGGTTTGGGTGACTTACGTTGGACAAGAAAGAAGAAGAAGAATAAGAAATCTGATTTTCTCTTCTTAAGTTTGGTATTTATATGATATAGTGACTTAATGATAATTTAGATAATTATTATTTTTTTGTTAATAACTTAATGCTTGAGATTTCGATTTACGTAAACTTATATTCCTTTTTAAATAATTTTCAATATGAATCTAATGGTTTACTCATATTTTTCTAAAATGCGTTATATGAAAAGCTCGTATTTTGATGGGTTATTTGCATGCTTAATGAAGCATATACTAATTTGTTGTTTGAACTCCGATTTTCATATATTTTTACTTTGAACTAGGTTTTCCAAATGTCATATATTTGTCAGAATGAGCTCGAGCTTGTACACTTTTCTTATTTTGCTTCAACAAATTTAGATCAAAATGAAAGGGAAAAAGAAAAGATAAAAGGTGTCTTTCTCACGTTTTCAGTTTGACAAGGATGAGGTATTGTGCAACTTATTAGTTTATTTGCTTGATGTATGGCCTTGACTCATTTGAATGAAAAAGAAAGTTTGCCGACTTGATGTACGGCTCTGAAACTATTGAAAGAAAAAGGTGATAAATTGAATTCAATCTTGATCTATCTTCAATGAAACTGAATCGATTTATTATGAATTTAACTGAAATCTTACAAATGTCAGTTTAATCTAAAATACTTAATGCTTTAACAGATTGCTCTTCAATATGAAACTTCTTCTCTTTCTTGAAATTGGTATTGCCGAGCTTCATTCCAAGAGTGTGAGTACGCTAAAAAAGATATTATTTTTGTTTTTGTTTTTTTCATTTTGTTTTTATTTTTCTTTTATTTTTTTTGGCCATTAGATAGGTCACAACCTAGAGGAAACTTACATAGGGCTGCGGTTACCCTTGGCCTTAAAGGAATATTGGGCTAGGCCATGAGTGGCTTACTTATTGCAACTTTGTCTTGGCCGTAAGCTACATATGGTCCAGTGAGTATTAGAAACCATGGGTAATGCTCACTTTGATCATTTTTGTCCCCAAATTTTGTTTTTTGTTGGGAAAATAAATTCTACAAACATAATAGACATGGATCTAGGATTTGATCTTGAACAAAAAAACAGAATAATCGAATCGAAGAAACAATAATTGTAAAATACCTGGATTCGCTTTTTCGATTATCCGCGAAGATTATTTTGATCTTGATCTGCTAAGAATAGGCGTACTACCCCAACTCTGCCTACACCTTTGGTGATGGAAACCTCTATCTCAATAATAGAATAATCTGTATGTAGAGAGATGGGGACGACCACGTATATATAAAAGATGATACTAGATTTTCTACCCATCGTAGAATTCTAGTATTAGGAGAATACCACTTAAATTTTGATAGGATGTTCACTAACCCATCATATTTGATGTTGGTTACCAATGCCAGACCACAAACATGATTTTCAACTTTTACCCTTAATGTTTTGAACAAATTACAATCCAGTATTTATATAAAATTTGTATATGTAAAAGGGTCACAAAATAATTTTAATAATGAAAATAGTAATAATAATAATTCCAACAATCTCCCACTTGGTCTTCACATATACCTTTTGTTTAAAACGACTCTCTGGATCGTTACCTTTTGAATAATTTAATGCACTCTTTTGAAAAACAGTTGTTCAAAACAATTCAGATAATCTTTAACTCTTACCTTCATTCAAAAATACCACTAATGATGGATCATGGATGTAAAAAAGTGTTAATTTGTCGGTCTTAAGACATTTCCATGATCTCAAAACTAGTACCATCAATGAATTCAGAAGTTTACCTTTACTTGAATTTTCTTTGTGGTATTAGGGCAATGTACACTCCTAAATGTAGTTTGTATGTACATTCCCTAGGTGTCTAGCTTTATACTCATCGTATGTCATTCTGATATCTTACTGGCAATCAGCCATATGATATTCCATCACCTTTCTATCCAGAATGAAGACTTCATCAACGTGATGCCAAGTCATATCTATTCTAAGTATTTTTTTTAACTTTACGAGTACATCTACTCACAAGCAAAGATAACATGTGTACACAATAATGCATAAATGATGACTAGTCATAATTAATTCCTTAAGCAACAATAAATAGTTTATCAAGAGTATCAATAAATAAAAAACAAGTATAAAATAAACTCAATACTTAAATAATAAGAACAAATGACATAATAACTCCTATACGAGTTACATGTTCCTTGAAAAACTTTGGCGGGAGTCCTTTTGTGAGAGGGTTAACTATCATATTACTAGAATCTATCTTAGCAATCTCGATCAATCCTTCACGAACCTTTTCACATACTAAAAGGTACTTCATTTCGATGTGTTTGTTTCCTCTGGTCACTCTTTCATTCTTTGCAAAATCAGTAGCATCTAATGAACTCTGAGTACATGGTTGAATCTATCAGAATGGTCTGTTTTGAACTTCTCCATGAGATAGTTTCATGACCAAGTATGAAAAATATAACCTGAAGTAGACTTCAAGCTATCACAACATCCAGCATGATCTGCATCAGAATAACCAAAACCTCGAAGCTCACTCGATCTTTTGTATACTAACATAAAGTCTTTTGTTCTTTGTAAATATTGAAGTACTTTCTTTACTGTTCTCCAGTAAGCAATATCGAGGTTCTACTAATATCTCCCAAGCATATCAATGATGTAACTGATATTAGGTCGGATGCAATCATTGCATACATAAGACTACCGACTGCTAAGGCATATTCTGATGCATCGACCTCCATCTTCTCAAACTTGTTCTTCTTAGGATACTGACATTAGCTGAATATATCTCCTTTTATCACAAGAACCTCACCAGGAACACATTTATCCATATCAAATCTTTTGAGCACCCTTTCAATGTATGCCTTCTGTGAAAAACTCAAAAACCCAGCTTGACTATCTCTATGAATTTTAATCCCTAGAACATATTAATCCAGCCATACCCCATATCTTTCATGTCAAAACTCTTTGACAGAAAAGACTTTGTATCACACAAGAGATGGACATCATTGTTTTGCCAATAATATCATCAACATAGAATAAAAGAATGAGGAATCGACTCCTCTTATCTTGAGATATATGCACTGGTCGACAACATTTTTTTTAAATCCGTATCCGGTCACTACTTGACCAAATTTCAAGTACCACTGTCTTGATGCTTGTTTCAACCCATAAATTAATCTTTTCAGCTTGCAAACAAAATGTTCTCTTTT